>NW_008630678.1:34423-42276 GCF_000691845.1 Merops nubicus | reverse complement strand
AGCCCCTGTAACCATGACATAAATTTAGGTGTGGTAAATGACTAACCAATCATTTACTTTACTGTAGTTTCTTCCTTGTTGTAGACTGTACAAAGGCTTGAAGCTGCTGTGAAGGGTGTGTAGCTTTTCGAACTACTGCCTAGTATCCTTTTCTGTGCATAATTGGAATAAAACAAAGATCTTGGCTCTGTGTGTTGGCTGTTTTTTGCTTACTGAGTAAAGAACCCAAATCTGGGACAACACTCTGGAGAAGACTTTCAAGCAGCAAAGAAACATTCTGAGAGGAATGAGGGACAGAGGCAGAGTAACATAACATATTACCCAAGCATTTTCCCCATTTCTGGCCAAAAAGCAAGTTGAAGCAAAAATTAACCTTTGCTGTTACAACAGGCAGTTCTTCTTAAGATGAGGCAGTGAGTCAGAAGGAATGAAAACTTAAAGCTCTTAATTTCATTTAAAAAAACAAAAATCCTTTTAATCAAGTTTGGCTGCAAACTTCTATACCTGCTGCATTTTGGTATTTTCTAAATTAGCCAAAGATGAAGAAGGAGACAGAAAATGAAAATATAACTATTTCTGTGCCATAGATCTGAAGGCCACAGAAGTAGAAAAAGTAACCACCTCTATATTTTGGCACTCATACAATAGAGAATACAATGAAAAAAAAAAAATCTATGATGCTCGGTATGAGTCAGCCAAAACAACTAAGGAAGAGAACTGGCTCAAAGAAGCTATTACCTGAAGTGAACAGAAAAGAAACAATGAAAAAGAAACAAACAAAATGTTTCCATGTATCACATTGATTTTGTGCCATATAGATAATATGCAGCTTTTCTGAGAAAGATGACAAGTCAAGATTGAGGGAAAGGAAGGAGACTATTGCTGCAGAACTGCATTATATCTGATCTTCCCAGAGGTAAATCTATGTCTGTATGTTAATCAGAGTCTTTCCTCTGCCCAGTAGTAGAGGCTGAGGGCAATTGTGTGAGCAGGAAGGAAAAGGAGAAGGGTATGAAGAGGATGCTGTGAGAATCAGCACCCTGAAGAGAAAAATTCAGGCTACTGCATCTAGTCTGAGTGATTCTCCTGGACAGGATCCTCGGCTGAAGTGAATTGGATTAATCTCACTGATCTGGGTGAAATCATCCTAATTCATGGTGTAAATTCCACAGTTGCTTATAAAGTTCTAGTGACAAATAGGTTGCTAGGGGAAGGCCGCTAAAATTGCTGGGGTTTCCTACTCTGAAACAATATTAAATTCACATGTTTAATGTGTTTTAAACATATTAATGTGAGTAAACAGATATAAATAGGTTTCAGTGTTTAAAATGTTAAAAAGCAGCCTCCCGCCTGTCCCTGCAGCTCCTATGATTTGTGACAGTACAGCTGTTTAGCAGCTATGCCTTGATCTGTGTCAAGAAACTCATCTGGCAATAGAACTTCAAACTCTTTTATTTTCAGCAAAGATTATTAGCATCTGATTCAATTCCCACAGTTTGGTTCCCTGCATTTGCTCAAAGGCCTGAACTGGCAGCAGGGAGCTGAAGCAATGGGGAAGGGTGACATGTGGTCTGCTCTCTGCTGATGAAATGCCTATGGAACCATGGCTTGAGACAGTTTGATACACAGCTTTTTTTGCCTGCCCATCTCTCTACCAAGATTTTTTTTTTTTGTGTCAAAATTTTGCTTTATTTCAATGAAGAACCCCACCTCTGCTCAAAAACTGACAAAAAGTGCTGATCAACAAGTATTGTCTTCCCCTTCACTGCCTGCCATATGAAAGTCACGAGGTAATCTGCTTTCACCAAAACACATACCTATGTTGTCCCAAATCTGGTTTTATATGCAAAACAATAACAAAGAAGAAACTACAGTAAAGTAGTTGATTAGTTAGTCATTCATCACTCCTAAACTTACATACGAAGGCAGAATTTGACACTCTTTTGTCTTGAGGATTGGTTCAGAGACTAGCTCTGATGATCCCCCCTACCCAGGTAAACCTACAGAAGCTCACCTGGTTGTGCCTGTTAACCTTTTTGTTTTGACAACACCTAGCAAGCTACTCCCTCACACTAGTATCCCAGCTAGCTGGACCTTGCCATCAGGTGATCCATCTCTGGCTTGAAAACAACAATTTCTCTCTTCTGTTTCATTACAAAACACTTGTCTGCTGCCTTACACTTTAGTAGCATCTTTCACTCCTCTGAGTTAGGTGTTGCAGATTGCTTGTGGAGCCAGTGTCCTTTTATTGCTCATTTTAGTCATCAAAAGTGTACAGAGCCTTAGAAACTCATGGTTTTATTCTTTCACTTTTTCTAACTGTTTATATGCAGAAGTCCCATGGTCTGGCTCTTGCTGTCTTCAGTGGCAGGAAAGTATATGTGCTACCCTCACCTCCCTCAGTCCACTGATCCATTTTGCAGATCAGCCTCTCCATCTGGTTCAGCATGCAGCCTCACAAAAGTAGTGTGCTGACATATTTCAGGGGTAGCTGGGCAACAGAGGGGCAAGGGCTGCTGAAGATGTTCTTCTATGGAGAAGAAGTCTGCAAGATTGTGAATGAGGATCTCTGCCCATGGCATGGCCAGACTGAGAATTGACCTTTTCCTTGTTATTGCAATTCGGGTGACACTCAGTCAGATCAGAGCACCAGCCTGGTTCTCCTCATGGCCACACAAATGCCACACTAGTTACTTTTCCTTAAGATGCTCCAATAATTTCAACTCTGAAAATCAGCCTACTTCTCTGAGTCTCATTCAGGTTGGACTTCAAAAGCCCAAGGGACTTTATAGCACCAGTTAGGTGTGTAATTCTATAATCAACTTTGAAAATGTCTCTTTTTACATTTAAGTAAAGAATTTTGTGAACATATACAGCTCCAGTGAAAAATTTTTAATAGCACAGACATTTTCTTATATAAGACAATTATTAATTTTTGCTGAAAACTGAAGTGGTTTCCCAAAACATGAAAGACATACATTCAAATTTATTTTTTTTTTTTTTCAGAAATAAAATAAGCTTCTTTTAATTCATGTTCTGTTGAGCATGTAAAATATACTTATCAGTCATCCTTTTCCTCAGGTTGTTTTTTATGTGTCTAATCTTTTTGCTTTACATATGAAAAGTGAGTAAAGTTCCATAGTTGTGTAGCCTTGAGGGGTATTTTTGATATCTGAGTGTGGCAAGTTTTCCAGACAGCACTAATAAAAGATTGTTACTGTCTGTAGTATAATCCCTTTAAAGTAGCTACAGCATCTGTGAATGATACCCTTCAGGGGGGGCTGGGGGGGCTGTGGAAACAAGCCTTTTTTATTCTGGTCCTTCACTACTATCTAAGTATTTGCTTTACAGCAGTGCTGCAGGTCTGTCATTTGAACCTAATTAAATGCAAACATTTATGAAAACCATGGGTGTGATTTGCAAGGAGCACAACAGTTTTGTGGGGATGTGAAAATTGAAATAAAGTAATGAAAACTGTCCATAACAGCTAAGGCTGCAAGGCAAAACTCTCTGTAGGTGTCACTCCACTGACTTTGGTGGGGGGATGCTGGAGGAGCCTCTGGCCAGGAGGTGTAATTCTTGACATCACTGAGCACATCAACAGCAAGAGCAGAAGCATGTCAACGTTCACCTAAGGCATGGGTGGTGGTCTGAGGGCTGCACGTGCCTGACTGCAGCCCATCATCTTTTAGGAACTCCAAGGATCTTTAGGGAGCCCACCGTGGGCTAGAATGCACGGGGTGGGCAACGGTGCTAGCGGTGCTTTTCATCATTTTAGCTGTGGTAGGTCTCTCTCCCTTGTTCATGGGGGTGTGCTGCTTCTCTAAAGTGCTGGGGCCAGAGAGCAGAGCTCCCTTCCTGCTGGCAGTGTGCACGCCTGCCCAGGGACAACCAGTCTGCTCCTCTGGGGAGCAGGTGACTGAAAAACCGCAGCCTCTCCTGCATTGGGCACAGAGCCCTTTGTCATTACAAGAGGAAATGGACAGCTTTGAGATGGATTAGTGTAAGCTGCTGCAGATCTTCAGCTGTGTAGTGGACCCAGTGGCAGCAGAGAAGAGGTATGTTTTTCGTCTCTACACTTGTTAATAGTTACTTTTGGCACAATCTGTCCATTTTTTAAACCAATGGATATCCTGTAATAAAATTACTGCTAGTCACTTTGGCCCAAGAGAAAAACTAAATGAGAATATATTTTGAAAGTTATTTCATTTTCGGTCTGAAGAGGATCACAATTACGAGAAGTTACTTGATTTGACTTCACTTCCTTATCTACTACAGAGGATGTCAGGGATAGAGAATAGTTGAAAGAAAAAGTATTTAAAGGTCACAGCTAACAGTACCTTTACAACTTTACTGCAGTCTGCTGATACTGGAGTGATACCCTTTCTTTGTCATGTGGATGGTAGGCATTGTCACAACAAACACAAATGTGCATGTAGAAGTGCTGGCTGGAGCAAAACAAGGGCAATGGAAACTATACACTGCAACACTGCACAAGTCAGTGTTAAGCAGCTGTGTGACTGGCATGCAGTCGCTTTTCCTTTTCTTTCTCTTTTTGCTTTGTTTTGTTTCCTGTAGCTGAACTAACCACATGGTTTCAAAACATTTTTCCAAAGTTGAGACTGATTGAAAAGGAGCACAGGGAAACATGATCCTCTTCCAGCTCATACAGCCTCATATGTGTAAACCTCTTCTGGGGGGCAGGTAGCCAAGTTTTCACTTTGTATTTTTGTGGTTGAGAACATGTATGATAAACAAGGCATACCTGGAAAACAAGGTCAGCAAGAGGCAATGGGGTTAAGTTGTGCAAAGGGAGATTCAGATTGGATATAAGGAAGAATTTCTTTACTGAAAGAGTAGTGAGGCATTTGAACAGGCTGCCCAGGGACGTGGTGGAGTCACCATCCCTGGAGGTGTTCAAAAAACGTGTGGGCGTGGTACCTCAGGACACAGTTTAGTGGTCATTGTAGTGCTGGGTTGTTGGTTTGACGTGATGATCTTAGAGGTCTTTTCCAACATTAATGATCTGTGAAAACCGTACCTACTGTTGTGCAGGCAGGATGAGCACAACAAGCTGAAGTTTCCACTTCTTGTATGTACTCGTGCATGGAAAGGGTCATCTACCAGCACCAGTAACCGCAGTAGCCCCTGAGGAGCTACTTTTCGTGTACAATGAGCATGGGTGGGCCGATGGATTGGTGAAGATGTTCAGACTGGAGGTGGGGATCTGCTTGAAGACCACTGCCACCAGATCAGGGCATGTCACTTCCCTGCAGCTTGCATGTACAGCACACAGCTGCTGAGGCACAGGGGTTTTAAAGGAGCTTTCACTCCTCCAAAAGGTCTACAGGGATTTTTGCTTTTGTGTCTCATCATGCTTATACCCACATGGATGCAGAAATAGCTCTTCTTGTATGGTTTTTTTTTTTTTTTAATTTATTTTTTTATTCCAGGAGCCTGCCCTTGTCTGTTGTTCACTTCTCTAGAGAGAGCTTCAGGTTATGTAACTAACCCCTTGATGCAAAAAGTATGTGGAGCCACACAAATAACTTGTAATGTTTAATTAAACTAAACTGTAATCAACAGACTTTATCTTTTGACTACTATGTACCAGGGAACCTTTATCTGTTGAAAATTAACAGTAAGATTGGCTTGACTTTTAAAGGCACCATGTGAGTTTCTCATTAGCCTTATTATAATGTCTGAATCATAAATATGTAAATGGTGAGTTTCACACAGGAGATTTAGTTCTGTGCTCTTATTTCTGATTAGCTGGAAATACACTCTGGCTCTGTCAGATAATTGGTAACACTGCACACCAATAAGGCATTTCCCTACCCTTCATCAGAAACAGCTGAAATGAAAGAAGGCAGGCGCTGTTACATTTTTGACAGTTTTGTAACACCAACTTGTTGAAGTTTTAGCTCAGCCATTAACATAGTCTATGAATTATTAATTATTTCTTATGTCAGGATTAAAAAAAAAAACAAACCAAACTGAAGATCTGAGCCTGGACTATAAATGCTCTGGGAACCAGATTTCTCTCCTCATCCATTTCTTTTCTGCTCTGCTCTCCAAATAAGACGCACCCATTTAGTCTGAGGAGGGAAATTAGTATTTTCAAGGGTGATTGTTTGGGGAGATTTTTTTCTTTCTCTTTTTTTTTTTTTTTTTTCCCTTTATATGGTGGTATAGATGTGCCTGGCTACTTGATAACTAATCAAGAGATATAGCAAATGAGTTTCCAAATAAATGTGAGTGTAGATGGTTGTGCAAAACATTAACACAAAACAAATTGGTACGTGCATGGATTTTGCTTTCTCTAACTGAGTGCAATGAGTTAGAGAGGATCATATTGAGAAATATGAGGCAGGATCATATTGAGAAAGTAGTAGTCTGTTAGCAGCAAACTACCAAAAAAAAGGAGATTGACTCGTCACTCAAGAATCCTTAGTTTTCATATGTTATCTTTCTGTAGACTGCTTTGTTGCTTTAGTAATTGGCTTCTATATAAATACTAAAAAGCAAACCATAAAACCAAAATTTCCCTACTAAGCTAAACGAAGTAATCACAAGCAGAGATCAGTTATTTTAGTATTTCATGACAGTGTTAATATTTAAGAGATTTGGGGAATTTAATTTTCTCTTCCAGGTTTGAGAAGAGACCCTTAGTGAGCATGTGGGTATACCTTCACTACTGTTTCTCTGTGTTCTCACTGTATTTTTCTTCTTCTCCTCACAAGGCCAATGTTAGGTTCCCTTTTTGGCAATTTGAATTCCAGTTTCTACCAAGCACCTACCACCTCTCCTCCACGAAAGCAGTCTCCTTGGCTCATGAAGGCCAGTCCTGCCCTATCCTGAGGCAATTTCTCCCCCCCACCTGAGGCAGCTCAGTTTTGTCAACATCCCTGTCCTGCCTTTATACTGTCCTTCTCTCTTGATGTTACCCACCTAGGTCTTCTGTAATATAATAGTCAGCTTTGACTCCTGTCTTCATCACTTTGTATGATGCCATAGAAATAAAGTTTACTTGAACTGCTCAGAGTGAAACATTCTTGGTCATTCATGAGAAGCATCCTGACACTGCAAAAGCAGAATCAGGAAAGGTTTTAAGTGTGAAAGGTCTGGTAATTGTTCACAGAACACACACAAACTGATTCTCAGACTCGTCATGTACCAAGGTTAGGTCCAATATTCATACTTTCACATGATCTATTTAAGGAAAAAGGTTGTCTAACTAATAACTATATATTTACTAATCTTTAAGTGAGGATTCAATAAGTTTTCCTCTGTTCCAGTTTTCCAAAGTGCTTATATAATTTTTCATCCACCAAATCTGAGCTTACCTACTTGGAAACCCACCAGCTACAAACCATTAAAACTCATGACATGAAAACAGGCTTGCATAAAGAAATACTAAAAAATTGCTCTACCAACTCAGCCTGTAATAAGAAATTTTGATGATGCATGTCATTTTTTTGATGAGTTTGTGCAATTCTCCATTATTCCTTTATGGGTAAGCCCATGTAAAATAGAAGAGGGGTTATTATTGTTGTGCTGCTAACATCAACCCTTATTTCATTACTGTTATTGCAGTGATTATTCATCATCAGTATTATGATGATTTTAATAAATTTAAAAAGACCATTCTTTCTTTGTTCCTCAGCTTTCTTCTATAGTTATGAGCCTCTTGACATTTGCAATTGCAAGGCAGTCGATTTAAAGTCTAACAGAGATGGAAAAAATCCTTAGTAAATCAGATGAATGCAAGCCTGTGCTTTCTGATTTATAGTCACTCTACAATACAGTAAAATAAAGCCTTTGCTTTTATCTATATATTCTCTTTTTTTTTT
>NW_008630678.1:29844-34413 GCF_000691845.1 Merops nubicus | reverse complement strand
TATATGTTCTGAAAACTGATCAAGGGTGAAATCCCCTGAAAGTAAGTTTTCCTTTTGGTATGGTCTGAGGAGTATGAGCTAGCCTCTTAATTCACAGGCTGCTGTCACAATGTTTCTTAATTTTAGGAGCACTCTGCTCACTGAAGCACAACAACTATTTTTAAAATGATTTTGAGAATGAGCCTCCTGTGAGGATGGAGGTGGCAGCCCAAAGCATCAGCACTGTGGGTAAGTTTTAACAGCAACTGCTGGGGTCAGCCCCAGGAGATGTACAGCCTGTTGACTCCAGGCTTGGCCCTTGGCTTTGTGTTGTAAGACCACAGCAGTGGCTGGGTTCACACACTTCCAACGATGAGGTGCAAACAGCAGCTTGCACCATGTATATGTCATTGTTCAATATACGATGAGTTGTTTTTGCAAGTGTACAGCAATGAGCACAGATAAAAGCTAAGATCCTGTCACAGACTACTTGATCCACACTGAACTGTCTGATACCAGAGGTACCATTGCAAAAATATTGTGTACGATTGTTCAAAGCAGAAAGGTAAGAATTTTCTTCTCTTTCACAGGGAAAACACTGTTAAGTCCCCAGTTCTTCACACTTTCAAGGACATCCAAATATATTCTAGGAAAATAGATTTTAAGACTTGGTGTGGAAGAGCCCTTCACAAACTGCAGCTGTGATGGGCCCTGCCTTGATATAAAGGTATAATTTAGGCATTGTTTAGATATCGTTTTGTCTCAGGATTGTTGGTCTTTCCTTTGTCTTCCAGCTGTCTAACTGCAGCTGAATGCAAAGCTAGGGGAGGAAATCATGGTTGTTCAATTTACACATGCTTGTGGCAGGTGTCTATTGTTGATTTTCAGAAAGGCATGTGAAGGATCACTTACCTTCACCTCTTATCGGAAAAAGAAAAAAAATAACTGAAAATTTGAAGGTTGAGGGTTAATACTATAGGGCCAGAGGTCTTTGTGAAGTGTGAAAGTGAGTGTCATCTTCAGAAGGTCATGTGAGAGGTGCTGGGAAATGGGCCAGATTTTGAGGGGCTGGATTTATCGAGTAAAACAGACACAATTACATCGTGAGGATTTCAAGACTGTGTGTGTTAGTGAAATCTGTGCTTTCCTTGCTCTGCCCTTGTATGTTTTGCAGAATGAAAATATTTGAGCAGTAAAGCAGCTCATAAATAATCTAGGAAAAGTTAAGAAGAGAAAGTGCCAGGCTTGCCAGAGTCAGCAAGTCCTTTCTTAAGATACTGGAGGCAACTACAGTTTAATTCTTTACATAAAGTGATTAGCCATCTTAGAAATAGTTCTCTTCTGCCTTCTCCTTCCTGCACAACCCTGAGAAAGCAGTCCTTGAGCTACACTTCTTTACAGGTTAAAAACATTCTTGTTTCAATTTTAGATTTATTAAATACATCAGTATTCATATATGGCCGTGGTAATTTTGTGTCCAGTAATGTCCTTCACTCAAATTGCTGTTCCCTTCCTTGGACTGTGTTTGGAACATATATAATCATACAGAAATCATATAATCTTATATTAGAAATCAGAATTAGAAATATCCATGTTGCATCTCAGGCTTTGTTTTGCTAGACTAAACACAACCTCCTTCTCCCAGGATAGGCTTTGTATGCCCTGCATCCCTGTGAAGCCTGTTTCTGCTTCAGTTCTGAGTGTTTCTCTCTTGAAAAGAAATGACCAGGAGAATACTCAGCAAATTGCTCTATTTAATTTTTTTTATTCTCTGCTCTACTGGTCACCAGCTTCCCTGATCACTGACTGCATGGCATTTTGAGACTCTTGCTTAGGTCAGCTCTGCCCTACATTTAGGCCCAGCAGATAATTGCTCATCTGCTGTGATAAAAGACAGAAAATATACCCCACACCTTTGGCAGCCAAGCTGCTGTCCTACTTAAAATGTGAAAACGGAAGCGAACAACAGGAACAATTTCCAGAAAATAAGCTCTGCTAGACAGCAACGCAACAGGCAATCTAACAATTTGAGAAACATCAGAATAAAACCACATATGCCTCTACTCTGGAGAAAGACTACGTTCTTTTCTTTACTATCCCTTTCCATCCTAACTCCATATAGGAGCCACATTCATATAAAGTTACAAAGCAGAATTTGCTAGACTGTAATGCAAGCTGCCAAATTTGCTAACTGAACTCCTCGTAAGGCAAAATGCTTCACCCCTAATCTTACTATGATGTGTGCAGACTGCAATGTCTTATACCCAGGGTTAGGACTTTCCTTCTTGTCTTCCACTGCCCTATCAAAGGTGGACTGAGTAGGGTCTGTCATGATTGTGGTGTTGACAATCAAAAGTGAGGCACCCATCAGGACTGAAGGGTCAGTCAGGCCTGGCAGCAATGAGGAACTGGTTCAAGACAAAAGAAAAGGCAAACAATGCAGAAGAAAAGTCCTATGTTTGTAGGCTATGATTACAAAGGTCATTGATACAATACACGGGTATTTAGGATTCAGTGTAAAGTGTAAGAGGACACTAAAGATTATTATTTCTAGCACAGACCATATTTTCATGTCTTCATGTTTTCTGACGTTCCATCTTTTTTTTTCTATTTCTGGACTTGCAGACTGTCTTCCTAGCACCAGGTAAACAGTGTCATGGCAGTAACTCACATGGACAACTAATTAATTTCAACTAAAATATATCTAATGTAATTTCCTAGCTTTTATTTCACCTCACAGCTTGCAAAGCTAGACAAACTCTTACTGCGAGGCCAATGGTTTTCTGAAGCATATCAAGACAAGATGGAGGTTAGAAAAAGTCTGGAAATCACAACAGGAGATATATTCACTTTTTTCTTAGTAGTTTTCACATCTCACTAACTAAAAGTGTGTGATTGACATGTACACTGAAAGTACAGCTACAAGCTTTCAGTGTGCTGTTGCTGAGAAACAAAGAGATATCTCTCTGCACTAGGCTGACCTTTTAAAAAGAGTGAAATACGTTTGCAGTTTTGAAGCTATGTTTTCAAATACTGCCAGTTCAGGGCAGGGTCTAAAAAACCAAAGCCTAAAGTTTGCTCAGAAGAGCAGGAAGGAAATACTGTCATTAAAAACTGTGTGAATGCACCAAACATCTACACAAACATGTGGTTACTGAGATGTGTGGGCATGGGCTTTGCCTATATGACTGATTACTGTATAAGTAAAAATAAAGACATAGATGCATA
The DNA here is from genome assembly GCF_000691845.1 of Merops nubicus. Taxonomy (NCBI): domain Eukaryota; kingdom Metazoa; phylum Chordata; class Aves; order Coraciiformes; family Meropidae; genus Merops; species Merops nubicus. The sequence goes on along the minus strand of NW_008630678.1, from coordinate 31,206 downwards.
GGAGACTGAGATTCTAAGCAGTTGACAAATTTGCCTTTCATGCTGCAGCAGTAAATGCAAGCAACTGAAAGATGCTTGAAATGAAAGTACCACTGAGGCGGTCGGTCCCTTGGTTCCCCTGCAAAAGGTTGGGGACAGACATGTATAAGCACAGCTTCAGAGAGAAGTAGGACCTGAGTGATATCCCACCACGAGAGCACACTGCAGAGAAGACTGTCAGCTTTAACCTCTGCAGAGCTGCAGCTCATGTCATGGCCTGTTCTTGGTGGCTCTGTCAGGAAGGCTGATCTTGGTAAAATAACTTTTTTTGGCTTATTTTACCTTTTTTTTTTTTTTTTAATGATTACTCATCCTAGTAGTGCTGCTTTATAACATATTTTATCTCTTCTACCTCTAGCCTTGTTCTTTAATCTTTGTTCAACAAACATATCTGAGGTCATTTTGGGAAGATAACAATCTAATTTTAGGGAATGGAGAGAGAGAGACAGAGAGGCAGAGAGAATGATACACTCACAAGTCAGGTTGAAATGGAAGGGGCTTGCTGATAATCAGGGTGACATTGAAGCCCTGGGTCTAGACTCAAAGTATTTTAATGTGGCTTGCTTGTGGTTGCAGGATAAAAGAAGACATTTTCTTTACATCTGCAGAAGTGAGTTCATGCTAGGATTATTTGTTACACTATCTTTTCATGCATCTTTTTTCATATGTCTCAGGCATAACTACTAGATGCAGAAAACAAAGCTATGCAAAGCAGTAATTCTGTCTTGTGTTACTTTTGGTTTAGAATCACGGTCCATCAGCAGATGTTTTTTCCTGACCTTCAGCACGCTCACATTTTCCTCACTTGTTAGCAAGGGAATGAACATCTGTGCATGCTACATGGCTGTAGGAGGTGAAGCAGCAGAAATAACTAAGCCACCACAAATTCAGGCAATTCTTATGTTGTCTTCAATGCTAACTGAGAGTATTGCTTCAGGAACAATTGCATCAAATGTAAGAAGAGGCTGTAAATTTGCTCTCCTTTTCCATCTGACATACACTTTTTTCGCTTATGTTCCTGTGCCTGTTGCATAACAAGGTCACCTATTGCTATATTTCATTTATGAAGAGATAGATGAACCTGCTATTTTTGCCTACCCTTTAAAAAACTTATGTCTTTTATAGATAATGCAGAAAAATCTTCAGACAAGGAGAAATTCTCAGCTCACTTGATGGGGAATTGTTCTCAACAGTTTGCTGGATTCTGAAGCTAAGTATTTTGTTTGAAGATCTGTTAGTGTTCCATACATCTAAACAAATGTAGGAGAGACAGTAATTTTTTTTTTTTTTTTTTTTTTTTTGGTCAGGAACGAAATTGAAGAA
>NW_008630678.1:15629-29822 GCF_000691845.1 Merops nubicus | reverse complement strand
AGGAATGCCTTTCAGCCTTTTCAGTTCTTGTTTCTGACATACTGTCATTTGTCCTCAATTTGGGGACTTTAACCTATACTGGTGTCCTGGAGAAAGTGGACAAAATTTTTTCACATTCCCCAGGAAGGAAGGTTGCAAAATGTTAATACATGGTAGTGTAGATGACTAGAAATACTAAAGCTGATAATCACAAACCTTCATCAAACTAAAAGTGTTTGATAACCTTCAGCCTCTCCCTCATCCAACACCATTTTAATGTTTACAAAAACTGAGATTATGTGAGTATTCTTGTTTTAATTGTCAAGAAATTTAAATAAGGAGCATAGATGACCTTCAGGCACCAGTGGCACGGATAATGAAAGCCACAGCAAGGGCTGTCAGCCATTCTGGCCGTCATGCTGGTGTATGTGGGTGGTGGAGGGTTTTACATGCTACTTGCAGGAGTAAAAGCTGGGTGCAGATATGGGAAAACCCTACACCCTAGGTATTTAGTGTCCCACCAGCTGAGATCCTAGGTGTTTAGAATCCCTGGATTTTAAAATGAACGCCAGATGTCTGAGTGTTTTCAAGGATTTAGGTATTGAAATGCTTCTGAAAACTGCACTTTACATCTGTTTCTGTAGCTCATCAAAGCTAGCATGCATATAAAAGCAGATGGGGCTGTATGAGGAGTGACGTGAATTGCTGTTGTACCTAGCATTGAAAGAAGAGAACCACTCTGCTTAGGAAGAATTATGATTTTATGAATTTATGATTTTACACATAGTTTAATTAAGAATTGCAACAAAAACTAGATATATTCATATTCTTTGGTAAATGGAACAGAATTGTATTTTGAGTCCCCAAAAGTGACAAAATTCACCCAAAAAAGACACCACAACTGGAATTTTCTAACTGAAAGACTCCTGCAGTGCTATGACTTCCTTGACCTGGTGACCATGCTTTTGATGTAGCCCAGGATACTATTAATTAATCTCCTGACAGCTAATGGCAAGCAGGAGAGATTTTGCTGGTGTTTGGAACATTTTAGTTGTTATGAGTGCTGGTGACACGTCTGGAAGGGAGAGTTATGTGACACTATCTTTTTCTTCCAGTCAGCCTCTCTGATACCTGCTTTGGTTGCCTTTGCTATTTGTTACTCCCCAGGTTAATGCTGCCTCTCTCAATTTCAGCTATCATATCAAAACCACTTTCAATAACAAAAGTCGGTGATGAAAGATGCCCCGAGATAACAACGTGGTCTGAGAGTCCTGGATTCAAGGTTAATCCACATTTTCTTATGTGGCTTCAGGGAGGCCAGGTTATTCCCTTTGTCTAGGTTTCCCACCTGTAATAGAAGGGTAGCATTTCTCTTGCTCACAGGACGTGTGCTGCAGGTAACTGCATTAGGAATTGTATAGTCTTCGGTCACCAGAGTATGGAGGAGATGGATGTGCTTTAGAGCTTTGCTGAGAAGGAAAGTTGTTAAGAAAGTGTTTTGAGAACAGGGGCAATGCATAATAATTTTATATATAGTCTTTTTTTTTCTGTTTCTAACAGAAGAAAATTGCTAGTATTTTGGACACTTAGAGGTGGACTTGTAAAAACTTTATTTTATGTGGTTAACTTTTCACTTCCACTTTTAAGGGATAGTATTTAATTACCCTCAGTCCAGTGCAAAAAAAAAAAAAAAGTGATGGAAAGTCAGTGATTACAAAGTTTTCAAAGTAACTTCAAGTATCTTTTAGGTATGTAATACATTTCTGTGTAACATAAGTATAAAACATATATATAACATAACATTCTTGTTTTTCACTACCTGGAATACTGTCAGTGAATTGGACCTCATATCTGTCAGTTGTCCTGGAGTAAGGGTTGCTCATTGTCTCCTTCCCAGGCAGCTGTGAGGGGAGGAAGAGAAGGAAGAAAGGGAGGGCAGGAAAGAATAAGGGAGTGAAACTAAGCAGGAGCACAGAAGGCGATTCTCAAATTAGTCAGAAGATGAGGTGTTGTGCTCATCTTGATTGTCACACATCATGATGTGTGAGAAGATGAGGAGACTGATGTCTATTTTTTAAAATTTGGCAGCTGATAGGTACTGCTTGGAGAGTTGACTGTTGGAGACAGTCTTTGTGGAAGCAGAGCAGTGGGCAGAGTACAGGTGATGCACTTGAAGGGACACGACTGATGAATGTTTCACAGGACACTGAAATCTCTAATATACAGACCCTTAAGTATGTTATATATGTCCATACTCTAAGTATGGACATAGACACATAGTTTTGAACACATACGCACATTCTGGAATTTTTTTTAGAAGCTATGCAAATCAGACACACAAATTGCATTTGTATTTAAACATGCAACCCAGATATACAAACCAATGTAATTTAACTTGAATGTTTTGGTTTAGTTTGGTCTTTTAATGCCAGAATTGTTCTTATCGCCTCATCGGCTTTGTGGTTGTTATCTACAGGTGTCACTTTTGCTTGAATTTTCCTCTTGCTGTACAAATTACTAACCTTGTCTATCATTACAAAGCATGTCTGATTATAAAATAAATTAATAAAGCAAAAAAAAATCAGTAGAAGACTGATGGAGTCAGCCCTCAAAAATATATATTTTTTTTCAGTGTATAAACCTTGCCTGTGGTTAGAAAAGCCACAAACCTTTAGCAGTCTGTGAAATAAATGATTTCATAGGTATATCAGGCAAAAAGTTGCAATTCCATATTTATCCATCGTCTCCTAGAAGAACTCATTGTGAGTTTTCTGCCAGAATTGCAATAAGAGTGGAAGGTAGTGATAAATAAATAAACAAAACCAGAAGGACTCAAACTGTAAATGTTTCTTCATTTGCCAAATACCACCACTGAGGTGGATTCAGAAGTAGAGTTCCTGCTGCCCCTTTTTCTCTTCCATCTCTGTCTTACTCTAGAAATTAAAGATGTCTCAAAAATGGCCTTTTCAGATTCTATTGAAATGAATATTTAATCTGATTCAGATTAAATTGGTAGAGTTATTAGCACCTCTCAAGACAGACTTTATTGTTTTGTAAAGCTTAACGCTTACTTCAATATTAATGCAGATGTGGACAATCTTGCTAGTTCACTTTGATTGACAGTGCATTCAGAGGGGCTTGTGGGTGAGGAGGGGAGCATATAATTTCCCCTGGTTGCCACCTAGGAAGGCAGGGAAGCCTTGGCTCTGTGGTCCCAGAGACAGCCAACCCCAGTGTGCCAGGCTCAGGTGGACACAGCCTGCCCATGCCTATGGAGCTTTGCACCCCAGGCTCTCCAAGGGACTTGCTGAGGACTTGTGGCACAGCAGGGGTAAGACTGAAATATCTCTGTCGTCTGCTGAGGCTCTCTGTGGTACGGTGCAGTCAGGGTTTTTTTTGAGCACAGAGGACAAAGTAGCCAACACCTGTGTGCAAGAAATGTGGGGAAAAACTCTGCAGTCAGATCTCTCCTTGAAACTTGTTCTTTTGTATATCCTTCAGGCAGAGAGACTTGTGTGCAAATGAGTGCAATAGAGACAAAGGTTTTGATACAGAGCTGTAGGAGCATCACAGAAAACTGTTTTTCAGCCGGCAAAGAGAGGAAGAGGAAGAGAACATCAGTTTGGGGAAACTGAGGTGCTAGAGGGTGAGCTAGCAGCACTGTGTGTTGGGCAATGGTGGTGGAGGCACACTCCCACTTTACATGGTATTAGGTTTTCTGTAGGCTTCATAGGACAGCAATAAACTCTTAGGTCCTGTCTAGTCCACCCTCCTGTTGCTCTGGCCAGAACTCTCAAGATCCTGAGCTGGATAAGGTAGCAATCATGCTGAGTAAAGGAACAGTCTTGCTTTTGTTCTGTCGGGGTTTTTTTTTTGGTTTGTTTGGGTTTTTTTTGCTTGTTTGTTTGTTTTGTTGTTGTTGTTGTTTGATTGTTTGTTTTTTGTTTGTTTGTTTTTTTGTTTCCCAGCTGAAGCTTCAGTACAAAAAACATATCATCTTTGTTTATGTTTTCAGAAACATTTGCAGTTTTCAGTAAAAAACCCTGAACAAAAAGATAACTGGTTGCCAAAGATATTTTTGTTAGACTTGGGAGGTTGCCATGCCACATCTTACACTACATACCTTCTGGTTCACTTTCAAACAAAAGAGGAGAAAAAGAGAAGAACATCAGATAATGTTATATATATATAAAAAATATGTGTTATGTGCAACTCAATTTTAACTGAATTATTTAACTAGCTACAGATAGACTAGGCTAATCATTTGCTTGGGTTACCTTGAAATTCTGTTTAGGTACTGGCATGGCTCAAGTTTGTCATGCCAGTACCTAACAGAATTAGTATTGGTCTTGGCTGAATATAGAACAGTCCTTGGGGTTGGTGGCTTATGCACTGTCTCAAAGGAAAGGTCTGGTTGCATGTAGGCAGCAGGTCAAATCTTTCAGTGGATATTGACACTAGAAAGGAAGAGGGATAACATGGGGAAAGGTAACGAGATTAAAGTCAGAGAAAGACAAGGAAGGAATAACAAAAGCTGTTTCATCCCTTGGTGTGTACTTGCCACCCAGCATGGAGATGGTCCCCCTTTACAGATGTCCTCTCACGCCTCACCGATTTTGGTTTTTGTTCCAGTTTAGCTGGAATTTCCCACTGTATTTGACCAATATTGCACAGTGAGGGAGTTTGTTGAACCCTGCTTTCCTGCTGTCGAATGCTGGTTATTTGCTTTAGTCAGAGTACAGCCGTCTTTCTTCTAGTAGGTATGGAGGATTTTTTACCTGGATTTGAGACAGAAACTGCAGTTTACAGCAGCAGCAGCCAGTTGCAATGTCATTTTCTGTCATGAGAACTGTGTGAGTGCTCCACAGTCTGTTCTGGTGCACAGCATAAAGCTGTTGCCCAATACTTGCTTTGTCAGCACTGACAGGTGGTACCTTCATTTCTCCCTTAACTCTTTCTGTTACAAGCCTGCCTCCTCACAAGTTGAGTATATGTGTGGTTTCAAGGCAGCTTGACTTGTTGCTGCTAATGTGGACAGCATTCACGGTAAGATGACTGTCAAGAAAGACACAGCAATCAATTATGCAGTAGGGATGAATGATGTGCACTTTTGGAAAAAGATGAAAATGAGAAGTAGCTGGTTATAACAAAATTTTTCCCATAAAGCTCTCTTTTCTCCTCCTTTTCCCTCTGGGGCCAGCAGCATGGCACACCGAGCTGCCAAGAGGGAAGGGAGCTGGGCTGCTGGGTACCCTCCCATTCCCTAGTCCAGCCGTGCTCCCAGAGGAAAACAACACCTAAGTCGGACAACTCTTTCACCAGCAGTCCTGGAGATCATTGCTCTTACAATCATCTCTATTCCTGTTTCTAATAGTTCCTTTTAATTATAAGTGTTAATTCAGCAGATATTGCTGCTTGCAGAAAATATAAAGCTTCTACATAAATACAAAGCTTTATTTAACCTCTTATACAATCTGTTTTAAGCCAGGAAGGGAGAATTGATTCTCATGCTATTGCATGCTTTTCTCATGTGCAAACACTTTAACCCAAAGTCTTCTTGAGGCAGCCAGAAGGGGCCCACTGACTTTTGCAATCTTTGAACCTGAGGTGTTGGGCTGGGGAATGGTAGTGCTGCTTGTACACCCTGTTCTCTCTCTCTTGCAGCATGATTATGAGGAAAGTAAATTTAAGCCTTCTGAAAAGTACTCTGAGATTATTTTTTTTTTTTTTTTTTTTTCTGTGACAATTGTGTTACCGAATTGGTGCTCTGATTGTAGACATTCTATTTCCTGTTTCTCATAACTTACAGCACATCTATGGAATTTACACTAGAAGCCATTTTAGTTCACAAATCAAACTTGTAAGTAGACAAAAAAAAAGTTGGATTTCTAGGTGCTTAAAACCATATAGATAATTGCATGTATTTCATTCAATCATATTGGCTGTAACAGTATTTGGGACAAGTGTTGGACTGCAGAATTTGCTTCTCTCCTCAATTTGTTTCATGTGACTTTGTTGGCCAAAGTTATCCTGGAGATAGTGGAGATCTGGTTGTTTGGTTGAAAGCTTATTGTGAATCTTGAAAAGAGTTTTAAAAAATGGTTCTGAATTATACAGAAGAGAATTCCAGAGGAAATGTTCAGCAGTGCTCATGGTCATTTGCGCAAGGAAAGTTTTACTCAGAGCCTATAAAACAATCTTTCCCCAAACAACTTCTCTGGTCCTGTCATGAGATCTACATGTAGGCACTTGGATATATAGGTCAGCTCACACAGGGTACTGCTATTCTGTGTGGAGTCTGGACTGCGGGCCAAAGAAAGTTGAAAGTATTTCACTTAGCTAAGAATAACAGTAAAAAGAGAGCTGGACTGACTTCAGTGCAGGTTGGCAACCAGAGCACATTCCCAGGTGCCCCAGGCTTGCATGGCCTTGCTTTGAAGTTCATATTCCTTCATGCTACTGTTACCTGCTCAGGTAAATTAGCAAAATTTCATTGCAGCTTGCAGTTGTGCTTCCCAGACCCAGAGTCCTATTATAAGCCTTATTCCTGTGGGTCAGCAGGTGTCATAAAAAAATATGCTCTGCAAACCAGCTAGATAGAATAAAAACAGCTTCCGTTTTAATTTTCCAGTTTTAACCTGATTAGAGGTAAGAGTTGTAGAAATATTTCAGAAATAGAAAATAGAGTTAACAACAGAAGTCTGAAGAGTCTTTTTTAACTCCTTCTCATGGCTGAGAACTGAACTGTGATTAAAACCTTGCTGCAAGACTGGAAATAAAAAGATTATTTCAGTTCTAGCCTATGCACGATCAAACCTACATTAAAATTAAGACAAACCCAAGGTGTATTCTGCACAATATAACTGTCAATGTTTGAAATAAAGTTAGGGACTGTATAATGAGAACAGGCTGACACTTCCCACACGTACCTTTGAAGTTAAAGAAATACAACACAAAGAAAGGAATCTATCAGAAAATGCTTGACATAATCTTAAAACTACAAGAAAGACATATTCTTTGACAGGTATCTTTTCAATGCTTTTTTAGAAAAGTGTCCACTCAAAGGACATTTTTTTATTATTTGAACCCAGCAGCTGAAGTGGGTTAGGTGCTATAGGTTTTCAGAAGAAACTGCAGCATACTCATTGTGCTAGATCCAGCTTAAGTACAGTGATATGTAGGAATCTTTGATCTTTCAAATATTGTGGGATCAAAGTATTCACTGTTTTGGATATAAATCTGTGCTAAAATCAACTGTTTATAGCTCTAACCATGGAAAAGAACCTGGTACAAATGACTTTGAACTCATGTCACTCCAGGTAGTCTGTGCACTTTTGAGTTAATTAGCATCTCTTTGAACTTAATTGCTTTCCTGTTGCGTGGTCTGGAATAAATATCAGTTACTAATAATCTACTTAAGACTCATTTGAGTTTTAGAATGTAACAGGCACACAGAAAGACATGAGCAGAAATATGTTGGCGAGTATAGTTGCTGTCCCTACCACTCTTAATATGTATTTTTAAAAATCACAACTAGTACCCCGGTCCCCAGTTATTCTTAATTGGCAATGCGTCCTCCTCAATCAAGCACTCACAGTAGTATGAATTAACTAATAGCAGTAATGAAAGCACAAGAAAGTTCTGGACTGGGTTATTCTTGTTATTTGTGCTTATTTGATCATATAAAAAAATGTAGTTTGAATTTTTAGAGCAAGGGAGGGGGATTTGCATGCTTGTCTTTAAAGGGCAATTCCTATGAAAAATTCAACCCAACATTATACAGCAAAAAGCTCTGGATGAAACATCTGAAGGTAGGGTACTTGCCAGGCTTCTGGACCCTGTGAAAATTTTGATCGTCATCAGCCAATGAACAGAAATGCTACACTTCACAGATTTGTTTTTCACTTTATACCAAAGTGGTAGAATTAAATACAGAGTAGCTGTATTGACCCTCGCCACAAGTTTTTCCCCTTGTTTTCCAGGCTGTCCTATTTCTTTAAGGGATGCTAGTCTCCAAAACCTACCCCTTTTCCCTGCTTTCCTGGTGGCTCAGGACTGTAAGGTCCATACATGCCTCCTGCTAAGTAGCACTACAGATCCTTTCCACAGCTGGGCTGGTCTCCTCCTGCAGCACACAGGGATTGAGTAAAGTTTCTGGAACACTTTCTGACTGATGTAGTCCTTGCCAGCTCTGCTAGCTTCATCTTTCAGACTGTTCTTGGTGTGATGAGACAGAACCTGGGCACTTTCCTACCCATGCATGAGGAGAAATGGATAGACTTTTTCTCAGTAGACAGTCCCAACAGGTCCTCTTTAAACCTGTTTTGATTAAGCTTGTATAGGAATATCCTTGTTGGTGTACCTGCTACATGCGCAAGGTTCTGAAGGTTTACAAGTCTCTCTCTGCATCATCTCTGAATTCTTGTGAATGTGCTTACATTTATCCTGAAACCTAAGCATAAGAATACCCATTCAGTCATGGATGCAGAAAATGAAAGATCACAGACAGGCTGGTAGCATACAGGCTCTGTTTCTTAAATTATCTCCAGCAATCCTTTCCTTTTACCCAGCTGCTTCATATTACCCTCCCAGGCAAAATACAAAGGAAAAAAAAGAAAACCCAAACAAAACTGGTTTTTAGTGAGAGTCAGTCAGTAAAAGAAACACTCAAAAGTCACTCACAGAAGCTTCAGCTCATTATAAACTTAAGGTAATAATACCTGAAATGAATTTTGGAAAGTTCTGAAAAACACACTGAACTACCAATGGTAACTTACATCTGAGGCTAATGGTGATTTGATACTGCAGGGATACACAGAATGTAAGACAAAGGAAGAATTGACCTAGAAATTCAATAGGGTTTTCTTTCACACATTCACAGAAACAAAACTTTTTCAAAGAAGCAGGTAGATTTTTTTTTATTTTCCCCTAAAATTCACATAGGGCATTGAACTGAATTTGCATGTCAGCTCAGCCCTTGCATTTCATAAATGTTGAATGCTGTGTGGATATGGACTTTTCTCTTGAGAGTTTGTCTCTAGTGCTTCCCATTTATCAGCTTCTCTTTCAAATTCCACCGTTCCTCATGATTTCTTCAAAACAGTGTTTGGTGAAGAGAACAAGACCTAATCTGCTGGAAGGAGCTGAAATGTATGACTTTGAGAAGCATGCGGCCCAGCATACTCTGGGACTGGAAATACAGTCCCTGAACAGGTATGAAAGACAAGAATCATATCTGAGCTACTCAGTGTATTCAGTATGTCTTTGCTGAAGAAGAATATTGTGCTTAAAAGAGGAGGCTTGCAGTGACTCTCTGAATAAGTCAGCTCATGAGCTTGAAGAAAGAGCAAAGGAAGATGAGTTTTCTCTGGCAAAATATTTACTGCTTTAGCCTTACACTGCTGAGATCTTGCCTCATATAAAAGATTGACTGAACATTGCCCTAAGTTTTTCAACAGAAAATTAATCAGTGAGAAGGAAGCATATTCCATTTTGTCTTGCATATCTGTCTATGGTTCCTTGAAGACATGCAAAATTAAAGAAAGACTGAAATGCCTATTTACCCGGAACAAAAGATACTTCAGCTCTGTCAGCTCTGTCAACAAAGTCAGGGGAGAGCAATTAAGCAGTCAGGAAAAGGAAAAAAAAAATAAAAACCAAACCCACAGTCATGCAATATTTCAGTCTAGAGCTCTGTAAACAAGCCCTTAAATACATGATTCATGTACCTCATTCATCTACGACTGTTCACACTATGCTGACACACTTCTGTAACACTAAATAAATTAGTAGTGCATTTGGCATTTTTAACTTTCTTTCCTTACGCTGTCTCTACCATATACCCCTCAAAAGACAACTTCTCAGATTCCCTGCCCAAACACTAAGCTTACTGCATTTTATTGCCTGTCAAGAGATTTTATAAATTAAAAGTAAAAAAACAAGATATTTAGACAGAATTTAAACTAGCTGAATTATTTAATAAACAGATGTCAAGTGGAAATGCATAATTTATTCTAAATGTGTGTAATGGAGCTTTAAGGCTACAGTGATCTTAAATCAAAATGCAGAAAACTTCCTTTTATCTTTTAAGCTACCAAGCTACTGCCACCCAACCTAGTAGCAGAATAGGAATAACACATATTCTTCTTTAGAGACTGATAATGACAAACGTGAGCCTCCTCAGGACCTACTGGCTTGTCTTTTAGTGAAACTGGTTAAGTAGAAAGCAAACTGGTTGAATTTGGGCTAGCTGCTGAAGGTACACATCCTTTTATTACCAGTACCAAGTATTAAAAGGTTCAATAGATCAAAAGGGTGGGGGTGAGTATGAGTGTGAGAGTGTGTGGATGTGGGTTGTTGGTGCTATGTGTTTGAGGAAGAGATGCAGGTAGGCAAAATGATTAATGCTTTTAAGAGTTTACTGGAAAGTTACAGTGGGATTACAAAGGAAGACAAGAGAAGCAGTAGGCAAGTTTTGAAACCTCTGTATGGCCACTGTCTAGACCTTAGAGGAAAACAGAAGACCTATAAGTCACACACAGCCAAAACTGAGCCATGGTCAGCATTTCAGTCTTGATGGGGTATGTCACAGGGTTTGAACTGTGATCTCACTCTTGAATTTGCACAGAGTTAAACAGTGAGACATGATTTTTGCATTATGTGGCAATAAAGTGCATGCTCTCTGCAGTCTAGATGCTGTGAGGTGCAGTTGTGCCAAGGGTTTCTGGGTGGTGGAGAGTGAAACAACAGGCGGCAATGTTGTAGTATGTACTACAGGAAGACAAAGGTGGTGGCTTATTGAATAACCAACAAAGTGAATCAAAAAAATGAATATTGAATAATGCATACACAGAGAAATCTGAAATGTTCAATGACTTTTTTTGCTTCAGCTGTAACAAACAGATTAATTATGATCAGATTATTTTTAGTATTAATTAATGTTAATAGTGTAAAGCAGGAACTTGAGCAAAAAAAGAGGGGAAAATCATTAAAAAAATATTAAAATAAATTAGGTTGCTTGAACTATTACAGACTGACAAAGTTCACCTTAGAACACTAAGAGAGGCAGCTGAAGTAAATCTTTAAGAAATAATTATCTTCAAGAACTGATGGAAAAAAGAAAAAGTCAAAACATACTGAGTATGTAAGAAAGGGGAAACAGAGTTTAGAGGGTACAGATTAACCTCAAAGCATTACATGAACAGCCATTGGAGTAAATATTCAACTTGTATATGCATTAGAGCATGGTGACGGAGAAAATTGCTGTCAATCTGAGGAGAAAAAACAATGAAGTAGGGTTTATGCTATCATGAGTTACCATTCAATGCTTTCATAAATCAGATGCAGACATGAAAATGAGAAAAAATTGAATAGACAGAAGATGTGTCCAAAAAGTTTACATTCTTTAAGTGGATTTCAAACTGAAATTTAGCTAGTAATCAATCACTGTTGCAAGAAAGGCAAACCTTGATGTAGTATGATGAAGTTGAACCCCAGATAAATAACACATTTGAACTTCCTTACTTTTTCTTTACTACTTTGGCTTTTGCAAAGTGTCATTAACCTTTTATGCTCCAAAGAGTCACAATTTCTTATTGTGCAGAATATTTATCTCTTTGGATGAAGTAACAACTAAATGTGGTTAGATTAGTTTAGACTAGACTAGATTAGGTTGCTGAGAAAAGGAAATAGTTTAAACCAAATTTTTTGCACCCTCACTGCAGATTATATTCTTGTTGTGTTGGTTCTAGCTAAATTCAGAACTTCCTGAAGGACAACAGGTATGTTTCAGCTCCCTGGTCTGTGGGAAGTTTCTCTTTATAGACCCTCTGAGATCTGATGGTCCTTCCCTGCTCCTCTTAACACTCCCATTATATCTTAGGAGCTGTTGTTTCCACACTCCAGCCATGCTCCTTTCACTTTGCAGCCTCAGGAAGGTCTTCCCAGATTCAGATGCTCTCTGACAGTGGTAGCAATAAGTTTTTTTCCACAGAGTCCCCACCTGACTGAGACTTCTACAGAACTGTAGAAGATCAAAAGAATTAAGATCAAAAATTAAAGAAGTCACTGTCCAGCATGGCATCAAAAGTATCAGTTGGATTAAATGATCTTAAAGGGTTCTTTTTTTTCAACCTAAATGATTCTATGACTCTTTTGGTAACACAAGAGCTCATTTGTTTGCTTTACTCAGCCTGGCAATGCATCAGCTGGAGTATGTACTCCACCTTTGGCACTGAGCTTTAAGGCAGTTCTAAGCAAACTGGAGAAGGTTAAGCAGAGCACAATAAAAAGTGACAAGGTTTAGAAAATGAGATCTGTGAGTAAGCAGTGAAAATATTTCTTTATATGAAATGGAACAAACGAAAGTTCAAAATTTCAAAAGTTTATGAGTTCCTCTCCATGTTTGTAGAGGAAGGGTTAACATGCAAAATCATTATTGAATTATTTAGTTGGAAGAAAAAAAAGAGATTGGATATTGAAAAATAAAGTAACAAATAATTTACCCCTGAGTATTTCAGGGTCTCTATCTGAATATTTTTATGTAGAAACTACATGAATACCTGCCTTGGATGACTGACATATTTAATCCTTGCCCAAAGAAGTGTAAATATTACACAAGCTCTTCTTTTTTCAGCTCCATACTTACATGGTCATACGAAAAACTTAGAAGTCCAGCAACCAAAGCAGGAAGACTAACCTAGTAAAAATTCTCACCTACCTAGACATCAGCTAGAGGCCTTCATTTTTATTCTGCTTATGCATGAACAGGGTCACTGTTTTCTGCCTGTTAGAAGAAAATACTTTCTTCAAGAACACATAGTAAGGCATTAATTCTTCTCCAAAACACATTTACCATTTCTTACAAATCAATTTTCACATATGACAAATGGCAAGTATGTGTCTAGTACCTATTCATCCAAGGTCATCACTATTTTTTCTGTTGTGCACTCTCCGATGAGTAGATCAAGCTACGTGTCCAAGTTATGCTTGAGCATGTTTTGCTTAGATAACCATTTCATTTTAGCCTGTTTTATCAGTTTGACAGTGAGAAAAATTATATGTGAGCAGACACGCACTTCTCTGTGCAGCAAGTGAAACAACCCAGAGAAATCTAGTGATGCCACGTGTCCTATTAGATGACCCTTGAGAATCCCAGCAGGAGAGAGTCTGCATGTGTCTATTCTCCAAGGTGTTAAGGAAACCCCCCCATTTGCCTCAGACACATCCTTGTCCATGCCCATGACACTGCTTGTGGCACTCCTGTGAGCACTGCCATTTCCACAGACTGTGACAACACCTACTGCCATTTGCCTTTCTCCTGAGATTATTGAATCATGGGATGTTTTGGGTTGGAATGGACCTTAAAGATTATCTAGTTCCAACCTCCCTGCCATGGGCAGGTAGACCTCCCACTAGACCAGGTTGCTCAAAGTCCCATTCAGTCTGGCCTTGAACACTTCCAGGAATGGATCATCCACAACTTCACTGGGCAACCTGTGCCAGTGTCTCATGACCCTCATAGTGAAGAACTTCTTCCTAATTTCTAACCTAAATCTACCTTTTTCCAGTTTAAGTGGAACCTATTAACCTTCATCTTACCACTTCAAGCCCTTGTAAAGAGTGCCTCCACATCTTCCTCACAGGTCCTCTTTAGATGCCGGAAGGCTGCAACAAGGCCTTCTTGGAGCCTTCTTTTTTCCAGGCTGAACAAACCAAACTCTCTCAGCCTATCCTCACAGAAGAGCTCCTCCAGCCCTCTGATCATCTCTGTGGCTCTCCGCTGGACCTACTCCAGCAGGTCCATGCCTTTCTTGTGGTGGGGGCTTCAGAGATGGAAGCAATATTCCAGATGAGGCCTCACGAGAACAGAGTACACAGGGAGAATCACCTTCCTTAACCTGTTGGTCACGTGTCTTTTGATGCAGACCAGCATATGGTTGGCTCTCTGGCCTGCACTCAAACATTTTTGGTTCGTGTTGAACTTTTAATCAGCCAGCACCCCCAAGTCTTTCCCCTCAAGACTGCCCCAACCCAGGTGCAGGACCTTGCACCCAGCCTTGTTGAACATCATGAGGTGGGCATGGGCCCACCTCTCAACACCATGTGCTGCAGCACCACCCTGTCATCCTGCTGAGAAGACACCACCTAGACTCTCTACAGAGGACAGCAAGCAGAACCAAAAAAACCTGGGGTGGGATGAGACACACTTGCAGT
>NW_008630678.1:0-15598 GCF_000691845.1 Merops nubicus | reverse complement strand
CTCTTTCCAATGCAGCCTTCTCTTCTGCCTACCAGTACACATGGTGAATGCCTATTGATTATATCCTACCTAAAACTCAATGTGGAGCAAGACATTATTCCTGGATCTATCCGCAAGTTTCCACATTCCAGACGTTGATCTGGATAACCACCCTCTTGCTGGTACATGTTTTGGGCCTGGACATCAACATGTGACACTGATACATTTCTCTGTAGAGAAATCATAAAGGTGTGCTGCAGAATCACAAGCACTCATCAACAGTGGAGTTACAGGTAAAAGCTATCAGATGACATAGTTTTGGGAACTAAGAATCCTTCCTCCAAATCAGAAGACAAAAGACTGTCAAAGCACTCCACTGTTCTTCTAACAAGACTCCAGCACAAAAAGTCTTTACTTCCCACCACAGAGGCTATGCACATATCAAATAGTTTCACAAGAAGTCCTTAAATAATAACACTTTTAAAATACTTTTTTAAGAGAGATGATTCAAACTCATATCAAGTATTATTTCTGGGAGCTCTTATTTGATCAAGCTACAACCCTTCATATACAACATCTACTAGTAGCATCCCAAAGACAAGGCATAGCTACAAGACAGATTTTAAAAGGAAGCACCCACGGTGACACATCCACTACAAATAACAATAATTTCTATGATTCATACCGCAGCTTACGCAGACCAAATGAATAGGGAGTCAGTTCCTGCATGCAGAGACCAGTCCTGCCTTTCAACACTCCTAGGGATATATCTCACTTTCCAGGAGGGAGAAGAATCTGGGAGAGACCGGACCAGCTTTGTTCCTCACACAGCTCTGTTCCCTGTTTTTAAAAGCCTAGAGTCTGTTGTTCATCACTCCTGCCCAGCTAGTCTGTCCCGTTGTCACCAGACTTGCTGTGCAGTTCTCCCAGGATAGCCAGAAAAAGGTGCCTACATGAAAGGTGAACAAGTGGTGGTGGGCGTTACCTGTAGCAGTTGGAAGGGACAGAAAGACAGTTAAGGATATACACCCCTGTGTGACTTGAACAAACAGCATCCTGGAGTATCCTGCTCTGAATAATATTTCTGATATGCACTCAGATACCTGATCTGGCTGGCATCATACCCAAGGCAGTAGCTCCATGTCACTCTCATGGAGCTGTGTGTGGCCTTTCCTCTGCAGCATATATGGCTACAATGCAGGGCACAAGTGAGAGAAGGGCAAGGAGCAACATGTGAGAAAGGGGTGGTGGGGCCTGTACAGCCTGTGAGGTGTCTGGTAAACACATGACAGAACTTCCCTCTTGACTTTTCTCTGTGTCTGTGGGAAAAAGGTAATGGTTATTCAGAAGAGGGACATCAAGCCAGACTGTGCTGGCTGGGACATAAGGGGAGCAGAACAGGTGTGCAGGACCTGTAAAGGTGTGAAACAGCAGCAGATGTCCACATCCCTGTGATCCTGCCAGGAAGATATGCTATGCTGTCCACTTGCGTTGCAGGCAAGTAGCTGCGAGGTAAATTTGTGTTGCCTGGCAACCCTCAGTCCAAAATCTGTCCAACTTACTCAAAGTAGGGGCACAGGTAAGCAGGGTCAGTTCTGGAGTGTATCAAGGCCAGTTCAGTCCATCAGGACAAAACAGAGCTTGCACCCAAGGAAGGAAGCAGATGCCCTGAGCTGAGCAACACAAGCGTTGTCCCAGAGGAATCACACCTCCTGGCTGACGTGGTGCTCCTGGTGAGGCAGCACAGCCTTCCACACCCCATGGGGTGTCTGAAGGAGGGTGATGGGCAGCACAGCATTATCATGCTGGTGTGCATGTTGCGGCTGTGAAATGTGTGCTGATGGACACAACCTTAAGTAGGGACTGCTCTCCTTTATGGGACGTGTACTCTGCCTGGAGGGAGGTGAGTGAGTCTATATGAAGGCCAGGCGATCTTCTAGACTGAGCTTTACCAAGTGACCCACTATAAAGACATTGCGGGTGGTCAGGAAATTTTGCCTTGAGGGTGCATGGGCAGGGATGCTCTTACAAGACAGCACAGATACAGCCTGTGAGTACTTCTCATACTTCACTCCTTCCACAGCTACAGTCTTTAAGAAACACAGTAAGCTGGAAACTTGGAAAGTCTTCTTGAGCGAGTACTCCCACTTCAGCATTCTTGTAGGTGCAACTCAGAATTTGTACCTTTGTATGCATCCACACAAGTCCATAGGAATGAGTTATTCCATAAAATAACAGGTATTAATTAAAAAAAAAAAAAGAAGATAATTATCATATTATTTCTCTTACAGTCTTCCAGGAATGGTCTCAGTTAAAACATCACACCTTTTCTTCCTGAACTATCTCTTCATCAGCAACTTCCTTTCTCTCTGCCAAACTTAAACACATCTCTCATGTGTTACAGCCTAAAATCTAAATATTTCCAGTGTTTCATGGGCTTTTTCCAACATAAAGTGAAACAAGAGTCCAAGAAAGAGATGAACCTTCATATCAATGCAGGTTTTGAAATTTGTTTTCTATTTGTTTCTTAGTATATTGATAAATGAAAGATAACTAAGACCAGCAGCCAAACCTATGAAAATCACTCAAGTCTTTTGGCTCAGACATCACCCTCACAATTAAATTGCTGCAAAGTATTATTCTCGTTGTCCCACACAAAGGGCAAAATTTGCTGAATTGCAGAAAAAATAAATGAAAACCATTCAGTGAAAACCCGTGGAATTGTTGATGTGATGGAAGTTAAGCATTCAGTAAGTGTTAGCGGGTCTTAGGCTGTTGGGGTTTTGGAACCAGCAACATATATTTTTGTTTTGTGGAAGAATGAGTTTCAGGGAAGAACAACAGGGAGCTCTGAGGATCTATTTAAGAAAATATAAAATTATAATGGGCCAAATTATGAAACCTTCTTAGGCTTTGATCATGACATATAATCCCATGAGCTTCAGTAGTATTTTAGGCTAAGCACTGTTAGATTTGGCCTCAATAACAATAGCAATGAGAAATACTAAGGTGAGATGAATAATCTTCTTACTTTTGCCTAGCCCCAGTGTATTCAGTCCCCCTGACAGTGATCAGATTACTCATGTGCCTATCTGCTCACTATTTCAAGAGACTGATATTCCAGCTCATAATATGGAAAACTTTTAATTCTATTCGCTGTATCAAGTAATACTGCTCAAGAAATGCAAACTAAAGTCACCACGGTATAAAAATGAGAACTCTTGTTTTAGTTAAGGGACAATCTTTGATAAGCAGAAAAGCACGTAGCTTATGACATTTTGGTTTAAATTGCGTCTCTAAGAGGAAGCTTGAAGACTTTAACTTGTGTGGTATTTCCTTTATATTTTATTAGTGCTTTCTGCAAATAATAGCTATGGTCCAAATTTTGGCACTTTCCTTGTCCCAAAGATAGTGTTAGAAAGGGGAAAACCTGAGAAGAAGAATAATCTGTATGATGTTCAGTCCTAGGCACAATCTCCCCTGCCAAATTTTGTTTAGAGCTTTTCCATTTCTGTTGTTTGTCAAAACTGGACCTAGGTGAAACTCTTCAAGTAAGTTTTTTTTCAGATGTGTATTGATTTTAGTTACTTTTTAAAGGGAAGGCTTTCCAAGGTCTAGGGGGATAATTTCTGCTCTTCTCCATCTATGGAAGAAGAGACTATCACAATCTGAAAGAGGCATGTTTACCTCCAATGAAACTGTTTGAAATAGTTTTCTTCCCCAGTGTGGATGAGGTGAGAGAAGGAGAGTGTGTATGTAAGAAAGAGTTAATTTGGTTTTTGTTATTCTAAATCAGATCGTAAATTGGTTGAGATATAGACTGTTCTTAACATTAGAATGGTAGTTGTTGGCCTGGACCAAGATTTTGAAGGAGTCTCTGGCTCACCCACATGAAGATAAAAGAGAAGGAATTATATGACAATTATAATCAAATTAAAAGATCTTTTGCCTTCCTTCTGTCATTAAGCACAGATTACAACTCCTAGACCCTTTCATTTTCAGACCTCCAGCACCCCTGTCTTATTGTCAGAAGGGAAGTCTGCAAGCCTTTGTTAAGGATCTTGCTATAGACCAGCTGTTGGTTTCAGTGTCTCTTGAGAAGTCAAAACCAGGAGCTGTCCGCTAAACCCTGGTGAAATGTGGAGGAAGCAAACATGAAACACCTTGTGACAGGGATCTGGTGGTTTCCTTAGGGAGTCTGCACATCTATCTTTTTCACCACCTGGCAGCTACAGGCCCAGCTAGAATCATGTTCCTCTGGAATCTACTGGCCAGCAAAGGAGAAACTGAAGAGCTCGTGTAATGTTTCAGCCCCGGTCATTGCTACAGAATACAGAGCATGAAACGGCTCTTTCCACAACACACACCTGATGAGAGGAGCAAAGTGTCTTCCTTTTGCCATCTCCCTGTCTTGGGGAATGCACAACAGATATCCCCTTCCAATGCTCATGAGGAAGCCTCCGTTCTACACCCCTTTAAACACACACAGTCTTTCTCCCTGAATTCTCTTAAGGTCTGGGACCTTCCCCTTCTCTAGGACCATAGAATGTCACCTGCTGAATAACAGGCTGTTCCTAAGAGGAGTAAGACTTTTCTAAATATTTCTGGAGAAGGAACATGAGTATATTTATCTTCATTAGTGGAAATGCTCTTTGGAAAGAAATGTTCCAATTTTTCTGCTTTCTTTCAGATTTCAAACCATAATCAAAACTGCAAAACTAGAGACAACCCACAAAATATACTGGACAAACAAACTCTGACTTTTGAAACTGATGTTAGCAACAGAGTACGTACTGGATAAGGCTAGATGGAAAGACAGTTGTTCCTCACTAACAATTGTTTTTAAAAAATCTTACCAAGAAATTAATTCTTCAAAGACAGGTTGCAAACGTTGTCGCCATATGTAAGTAGCATAGCTCTGTATCATCATTCTCTGCTTCTTTTAGAGTGGAAACCAGGTCTTGACATTGATTGACATGCACATAAATCATTTTTACAGGAATTTTAGATAGTGATTCAAAATTGTCATCTCACCATTTCCATTCACATACTAATTTCCATTTTCTGGTGTAATTTTTCATTTCATTATCACTCTACATGTTTTCCCTTTATACAAGGCGTTCACTTCATTTCTCCCTCTCATTTTGTTTCCTTTGATACCCTAACAGCTGGGTTTAAGAAAGTGTTGCTTTTATTTTTTTTTCACCAAAGGCAAGGAAATTAGCACCTTGATGGAAGGCATACTACATGGAGCATATATGCATTAAAGGGCTTTTAAACACATTTAACTTCACTGTGATTAGAAAAATTTAAAAGAAGCATCACAATTTTCATCCACTTTACTTCCTTTTTTCCCCACACTGCCTTTGTGGAATGACAGCCATAGAAATTTATATTATGAAAAGTAGCTCAAACCTCACCCTTGACACTGTTGTCAGAGGACGGCAGCAATAATGAACTTTTTCTTCCACATATGATTTCAGACCATGATACAGAGGGCTAATGCAGTAGTTAATGTACTGTCTTTTTAGTCAATTGTCCACCATAGCTACCTCTGTTACCTCTGAAACATCCCAGGGTTAACCGCAGTGAGGTCTTACAAGCTGGATCATGAGCAGTGACAGGGGCTAGAGGGACAAGAAAGAAACCTATGCTTGTTCCCACCTTCAGGGAACAGCAGTCTGTACAGAGAAACAGCTAGGAACTGATGAAGTGGGATTAATCTGCTGGGAGATTCATGGAGAAGACAGACAGGACTAGCCAGGATCTCCAACATGCTGCACAGGAAAGGAAATCGGACTCCTATAGAAAAGTAGTTACTCTCTGCTTCCAGGGGACAAATCCACTCCCCACTGCAGGTACTAGCTTAGGAAATGAAATCCCCCATAGGTAGCAAGAGGGACTTTTAGGGACTTCTCAAAGCTATTCCTCAAAGATGTAATAGGAGTTTGTCTTTCTGGTCAGGATCCCATGACCTCTGAAAATCCACAGTCCCCTTTTAGAGCCATGTAGAGCGACTTAATCAGTGATGAGAAGTTATTAACTGGGAACTAATAGGGGCACTCACACTACCTACATTTAGGCACCTAAGTAGGTGTTTGAGTTCAAAGACTTGTTTCTGTGGTTCCTGATGTAGTGAAAGAAAAGAAAAATGTTCCCCGAGAAAATAATCCAGGGCAGAAATCTGCTCCAGGTGCTCTGAATCTCCTTAAATAAACCTCTCTCTACAGACCACAGAAAAAGCTCAGGGAGACTAGTCTCCTAATGCAGGCAGTAAGTATATATCCTGGAAAATTAATCTGCTATTTAATATGCATAATCCATAGATGATTTAGGCAGAAAATGGCATGCCCATTAGCTGGAAGCAAATAAGTGAGTACTGGGAAAACATAGGAAAAGTTGTTACTTAGGAGGGTTGTTGTGATGAGCAGAGCCCGCCCTAGGCAGGGATCGGCGTGCGGAAGATCTGGCGATGTAACGGAAAGCTCAGACTGCCCACGAGGGGCCTTGTGGGTGTGGCTTGTGCTATATAAGCAATTGCAGCTGCGCAATAAACGCCATTTGCAGCATCCCTCACATTAAAGCCAGTGTCTGTGATGGTACCCAACGGCAGAGGTTGGGTGGCAGCTATCCCGGGGATTGGTAACGACAGAGAGTCCTATATCAAGCATAAAAATAACTCAAATATAGCATTCTCGAATCTAGCACCCTCATAATTTCTAAAGTGATCATAAAATGCTGAAAGACTCAGGATTAGGGATACTATATAATTAGGAGTGAGCACTGCTTAATTTATCTGTCCTTCATTTTTCACCTGGACTGGTTTTCTAGGTCTAGGGCAACTGCTGGCATCCCTTTTAACAAACACATGCAATGGTGTTTGAAAGATTTGGGATGCCTCAAGTGCAAAGAAACATCATGTTTTGCTTTTCACAAACAAAAAATAAAAAATTAAAAAGGTATGATTGCTCCTACTGTCCTTATTATTCTTATAGTCTATACTGTGATGTAGGTAGAGAAGTACATCAATGAGTCCTGCTACAACAGATTAGTCTAAACCAGGTATTCTGAAGATATAGTCCCACTCCTGTAAAACGTTTACCAAATCATATAAATAGCCCCAGAAATGTCACACAAGTCCCATGTTTAAAATTAAGCGCAGCTTTAAAACGACTCAGCTTAACTGGGGTCTTCTGCTCTATTCTGCGGGTTCATCCAACTGCAACATATGTCTGGCACTGCTCATTCTTTTTTAGTTACCTGTGTGGCCATTCTACTAGGTCTTGAAAAGAACAGTCCTGCTTTATGTGGGGACCTGTATTAACACCAGGAAGGATTTCAGCATGGAGTGGTAAAGATGGAGTGTTTAACAGTATAAAAAAAAAAAAAAAAGTTTAACAGTATGAAAAGGCTGAGTGGCAACTGTATCATTTAGGTATAAAACCAGAGAAAGAACTTCCCAAGGCTTCCTGAAGACTGACAGGGGAAGACATTTAGATGTTGCCAATTACTGATACTGTAGGCTCTTAAAATTGAAATCTCAGTCTATAATTTCCTCTCCATTTCCTACCTGTAGTAGAATCACTATGTCTGTGTGACTTTCTCATGTCTTACTTTCTATAACAACACAGTAAGAAAATTTCTTGCAGTTTTGGGGCCTTCTGACTGAAGACAGAAAAAAAACTCTCCTTTTCAGAAGCTTTTGTTATGTTTTTACAACATTGGAGCATTCTGTTAGCAATTTAGAATCATTCTGGCATATTACAAGGATATATACTGTACTTCATTAACAGGGACACTGTGAAATTATGAAACATTTTAGAGAAAACTGCAGGATATTTGGAGTCATGAAAATATGTAAAGCCCTTTGAGGAAAATGTAAGCAGATGGTGTGCAAATCATTCAATTTTTCTTTATGCAGTGATAAACAAATACTTGAAATTAAGAATCATAACCAAACTTCAGGAAATCTCATGATATAACAGAACAAGAGACCATCAAAATCCAGCATATCTTTAGATTCTCTGTGTTTTGCTTCAGTATTTCCTTTTCTAAGACCATGCTTCTGGCAATCCTGCTGTCTTGGAGGCAGAGCTTTTAGGGCAGGTGCTGAAATGGATCTTCACTCAGAAAGAAATTTAAGCAAACAAACAGAACCATGACAATTAACAGAGGCAGCAAAACTGTCCTTGTAACTTACAGGGGCAAAGGCAGATGAGGGCAATAGTGGTCCTTCTGATCCGACCACTAGCCCTAAAGCTTTCTAGCTGTTTACAGTGTCTGCATTTTATTTGTTGTTTTGTATGGTCTTCTAAGTTATTGCTGCCATATGTCTCTGTTTACCTGACTATAAAATGCGTTCTTCAAAAACACATCCTAAGGTATTTGGAAAAAAGGCCACAGTGAACAAAAATTAACCTCAATGGCAATAGACTGAAGGGCTATCATTGTTATTATTCACTGATTGGACTGCTTTCTATCTAGTAAAAGGAGAACATCATCTTACTAAATTTGGAGATCATGGAATGACAACATTTTATTTATATATTGCCAGACATTGCCATCATGACCAGTAGAGCAACCAGAGGATGAAAAAGAAGGGGGATACATTTGAAAATGTTTTGTGTAATGTATCTTATTATTCCTTTAGTGAAGTGTTTGTTTCAGAGCAGCAAAAGTGATACTGAAGTTTAACAAAAATTGTGCTAAGCTTAAAAAACTCATGGTGTTAAATTTTCCTCTGAATGACTGTGATCTGAATTTGATGCAATCCCATTAAATTCAGTAACACTGATTTAATGAGTTAATCTATATTTACACCAGTGTAACTGAAAGCACAGCTTAGTCCAGAGGAAAACAAAGCACTTACTGGTAAAAAATGCACTGGTAGAGATGTTCAGTGGGAATATCACACCCTGTGGAAACAGAAGAGGTAGTGAGCTGAGTTCTGTTGAAATAAAGAAGCAAGTGGAAAACCTGCACAGCAGTGGCAGCCTGGGGGCGGCATTTTTGAGAGAGACTCTGCCTCATATTTTCTTCAGAA
This sequence comes from Merops nubicus, assembly GCF_000691845.1. NCBI lineage: Eukaryota > Metazoa > Chordata > Aves > Coraciiformes > Meropidae > Merops > Merops nubicus. The sequence continues at coordinate 6,576 of NW_008630678.1, read as the reverse complement.
ATACTTTCTCTGTCTCTACATTCCTTCTCCTTAGGTAATGTAACACTAGCAGTTCCTTTCTCTTATTCTGCTAACATCTGGGCTAGATTTTGAGACCCAGTCTTGATCAATAGTGATTCACAAGACAGACAAAGTTATGTAGCTCCTGTGGTGTAACAGGACAGTCTAATAAAAGAAGGGCTCAGTCAGTTTATTTGATGGAAAACTTGGGGTCTACCACAGTGTCCAGCACAACGGAGACTTTAACTCAGCTGAGATACTCAGGGCCACAGGAACACTAATAATAAGCTGTCAGAGGATAAGATTAAGAGAAGGCAGAAACAGAGGGCTTTTGAGCAGAGCTTAAAATAAGCAAGTCAGATATTAAAATGCAGACACATCAGAACTGCAGTCTTCAGCCACCTAGGTTAGGACCCTGCACTGAGCTGTTACCTCGCTACAAATATTCTTGCCAACCAAGTGATAAGGAATGATGTATAATGTAACGAATGATAAGGAGGACATTTACTTCTTCCTTGAAGGGAAGAGAGTTATATTCTTTGGGAGCTTAAAAATATGTCAGCAAGACTCTGAAGTCAACCTGCAACTCAGTCAGCAAATAACACAGTATTCATAAATCGCAGACACCTCTAGAGATCATCTTGCCCTACCCCCTGCTTGAAGGAAAATCTAGGTTGCTGAAAGTAATGTCCAGTTGGATATTTAATTTATCTAAGGATGGAGAATACACAACCTCTCTAGGCAACATGCTCCAGTACTCAATCAACTTCACAGTAAAAAAGTGTTGTATTCTGTTTAATTGAATTTCCTGCACTTCAGTGTGTGCCTTTTGGCCTTAAATATGAGCTAAGTAAATAACTAAGTAAGTAATTGAATGAGGCATGACAGTCCTGCAGATTTTGGAAAATTAAGTAAATGGTATGCATCTGAATAGGCTTATGTACGTGGATATTGAAAAGCAGGAGCCTAGTATGCAGACTAACAGTAATTGGTTTTCTTAATTTTCTCTTTCTTGTACATTTCTAACTCGCTAACTCCCAAATGAGTTGGTGAGCTATTATGTAGAGGCTGCCTATTAGATATAAAGCTTTACAGGCTCATTGTTGATAATGTCAATGTCATGAAGGAAATTCAGGCCAGTTACAATATGTGGTACAAAGCTATCTAAAATTGTAAGTGTGGGCGTTTCAAGCGTGGGTCTTATCTCATTTGAAATTGAAATATGTTTGCAGTACTTGAATGTGGGAAGATTAATTAGCACCTCTGTTTCAAAATAAGAAGGAGTAGAAACCCATCACAAGGAAAAGGGGAAGTGACACTGTTGACAGCTAGGGAGAGAAGGTTTTTCAGCTGGAAAATAGTGCAGAAAAGAAACAAATGCATCACTTCTCTAATCTGGAGGCAAGGATGATGGTATTTGATACTGACTGAGTTTTTCAAAACAATCCCATGGCCATATTTTTCTTAATTGCCAAGTAGCAGCAAGCTACAAGATATTGAGTTCATTCTCAGGAAGCTACTGATTTATTTGCATTTCAAGGTATCTGTTCTCCCAGATTCCAGCACTCAGTTCTTCCGAATAGGTAAAATGAATGAAGCTAAAAGGTAAACAAACAGCAGGTCCTTGTGCATATTATGGCATATTTCACTCTGATATATTTCAGTGAAAGACTGGGGTACATTAAGCAGTCCTAGGTGTCATTTGAAAGTAGCTCTCTGTTGTACTTTAGGAAATAGAAGGTGTCATTTCCCTATTTCATCTTTTTGCTATGATCCTCTACTGGTTGGGAACAGTTCTCTTTGATATATCATACAGGATCACCATCAGGTGTTTCTTTTATTCTTTATAAAAGCAGTCTCGAAACACTGATAGTTGGTACACCCTTCATTTACTATCAAAGGTTCTTAATATAATTTACTAAAATGACATGGAAAAGCAGGCTTCTCTTGGGATGAATTTGTTAATGGGGTTTGGAGATAGCAAGGTAGATACCTGTATTATGTCTTCTGGTACCTAGATGAAAGAGACACATTCAAGCCCTCAAAACCCTGGCTATCCCACAGGTGATTCTCTAGCTTCAGGTAGATCAGTAACACTGAGACATTGTATTTAGATCAATGTCTGTCCTGATTAATCCAGAGTGACAAGATAAAATATTCCAAACTGTACTCTAGCACATAAAGTGAGCAGTTTACGTTGAAATAGAAACAAACTGGAATTGTGTTTGTGTAAGAAGTAGAGAAACTTGTCACAAAAAAAATTGCCACACAGGAACATCTGCATAAGCACACTTCCCTATTTCATTGTTCCCCAAGATGGATTCCTACCTTTTCCTTTCTATGAACCTGCAAAAAAAGTACTCCAAAGCACCCATTTTGCATGTGCACCTAAACAGTAAGAAAGTCTGTCTTTGAAAAAGAGCTAGCTTTCCCCTGCCTCCAATTTTCTCTTTAAAGGAGGATCACATAAACCTTAGTGATATTTGGTACAATTAACTTTGAATTTTGCATAGCACATGAGAAATCTGGAGTCTCAAATCATTTTGCAGCAATTATTTTGTATTTCACTTTAACCTATTGAGAAAAAAAGTTAGTGAAATCACGTATTGTGTGTTTACTGTGCAGAGCGGCTCCCTGAATTAACTGCTATGTTTGGACTTTTTTTCAGCTAATATAAGTCCTAAAAGGGAAATTTAGCTTAGTCGAAGTAAAGCTGTCTTCTGTCAGGCTCTCACATCTTCAACAACAATAATAGTTCCTGAAACTGAACGTGTTTTATAGTGACTTGATAGCGGTGATGTTGAACAAAGCAAATAAAGTCCATTTGATTCACCTAAATTCAGATTAATCTGCAAAGAAAAAAGCAACATCAACATTATTTTGACTATCAAACTGAGCAGATATGACAGCAGTTGTCTGGGTAAAGCATATCATGCACATACATAAACTTAGAGCAACAAGCTGTAACATTTTATACCAGCTCTGCTTTCTTCAGAGGAGTGCCTTTCTTTAAGATTGCCTTGGGAAGAGGGAAGGGTGGAAGAAATCAAAACCTAAAAGGCTTGAATTGCTTAGAAAGAAGAAATATTGAAATTGCAATGTAGGTAGATAAATTGTGAAAAGAGCACCTAAGATGAGTTCCCTTAGTGAAAGTTGTCGGTCTGTCATGAAGGGCTGTCCCATAAAAGTAGCATGTATTGGAAGTTAGTTATCTACAGGACAAAATTTAATTATACCTATACACCCTTCTCTAAGATTTAGCCGGAAGTCAGCATCTATATAAAAACAGGTATCTAGCAAAGTCTGTGGAATAGTCAGCTCAAGTTCCCCAGTTGCTCATGGGTTCATCCCAATACATTTTGCAATCACTAAATAAATACTTAAATTTCACAGCTTTGGGGGCCAAAAAGTCCTATAAAAAGAAACTTTCAAACCTAATTTCTAGGAACTTAAAGACCCATGTGGTTTAAGATGAGATCTGAGCCTAGAATGCCAATATTTTGCAGACCAAAGAGAGGTGTATAAGTACAAGAAAAGAACTCTTCACCAGACGGAGGCACAATATTGCAGGTAGGAGTGTACCAGGGCTGAGTAATGTTCTTGATCGTGATGAACTGGGAAAAAATAAAAACAAAACAACAGCAACAACAAAACCCAAACAAAAAAATGAACAAAACAAACAAAAAAACACAAAACCAAAAAATAAGGAAGAGAGAGAGAAAAAGAGGTAATGCTTCTGCTATCCAACATATTAAATTACATTGTACATTTTTTCATCCACTCTTTTTTATTCTACAGAAATCTAAAGAAATTGTTAAGAAAAGAAGTCTGGCAAGATTCTGAGCAGCAGAAGGAATGTCATGTTACACAGAAGGACAGAAGACTAATTAGCCTCATTTTTGGAGGATTATGATCATAAGCTGTGATTGTGTGATTGAGGTCTTGAAATATTATAAAGCCTTTTTGTTTCTGGTTTTGTTTGTTCGTTTGTTTGGTTGGTTTTGTGGGACAATGGCAATTGTGTGTTTATGACAAAGAGGAAGGGAGATTCTATAAATACCTATGTAATATTTGGATACGTCTGTGTTATAAAGTAGCTGTATCAGCACAGAAAAACACTCCACACAATATATATTTTTAAACTTTCTAATTGTTTCAAGGCATTATCTCTTTTTTCTATTAAAAAAAATTATAAAAACCTTCTAAAAGGCTGATAACTTACTTTGTAGATCATTACAAAGTTTACAGTGGTATGACAGGTGGACTTGTCAATATAAGTGGAGATGATTTTTTAAACATTTGTTCCACACCACCTGGAATGAATGTAGAGCTAATCTTCTGGTTCATCTCAGAAGACATTATCTACCTCCTTGAATAGGTTAGTATAATGCAGGACTACCCCAGACAGGATCATAGAGGACTTGTTCATGCAAATGGAGGGTTTTTTTTACTGATGAGATTTCCTTTGTCTATAAGGAAGAGGAAGAAGTATTTCCCCTGCCAAGATTATTTGGCTTTTCTGATAACTAGCTTTATCTCCTGACAAGGGACCTGTAAAATCTGAAATATCAGTGATTGCCATCAGTTACTAGAAATTATTTAGAGCAGAGGAAGATGTGAAGTGGATCAAAAGCAAATAATGCACTGCAGTCACCAGCATAAACAAGTAACAGTTGGTATAATTCCTCACCCATATATTTGCTCTCAGTCAACGTTACACATTCATTGTCTTCTGTCAGTCTTAGTGGAGGTAGCATTGCAACTGCATTACATATGTGAGTAAGTGTCCCTGTAATTAGCTTTTTATTTCAAGTTAATGAATTGTTTACAGGCTTCTGGTTGAAAGATAAAAAAGACAAAGCATTTTTTTAACTAATGGCAGGCGTGAAATAGTCGCACTCTTCTCCATCCTTCTTTTCCCAAAGAAAGCACACTGAATGAGGAGAACTTTGAATGCCAGCAGAGTTTGCTAATGAAGTAACAGTGATACTGAATTAGGAGGTTACAAAAGAGGAGACGTCTTTAATTTTTTTAGCAATTCTAGTTCAAAGAAATGTTACATATTCCAGCCAAAACCATTAGAAAACTTTGGTGAAAAAAAAACAGAAATAATGCATGAAAGTGAGACAAAGATTTATTAGCATGGAGACAATAGGCATAATAGATCACAAAGGAGTGAATTTCTGGCCCTGTGTAAGTGGTGAAGGCTTTCCTCAGTTTTCAATTGTTCCATGACTTTGTCTGATATATTAATGACAGTTGAAGTGTAATTAAAAAAAAAGGAAGTAACACACTGCTTAGTGATAAACTGTATTCCAAACCAGAGCCCCTTTTTCCCTCCAGATATAAATGAAGTTTTACCCGATAAAAGAAACAACATCAGAACTACATTGTTTTGAAGATACTGACTTTACAGGCATATCTGCACATTCAAAGAATACTGACTGCAAGGTAGTCTATAAACCACTGGCTGCAGAGTATCATGTTAGGTAACTATAGTCCATGAAAATGCATGGTACAAAACTTCATTTTACAAAGATGGATTAAGGAACCTGGCATCATGAAACAACAGTGCACTTATACCAGCATCACACATTACAGGGCTTGACTCATATACAGCCCCATCCATTTGGATGCAAGACATATTGTGGCTGTTCGTGACTTTAACCCAACAACTGCTATTTCTGAAAATGCTCCTAGAGAGATGTCTTTTGAAGGTTTGGAAAACAGGACAGAATTAAAATCTGACCGGAGAAAAAATCCACTGCCAAATAACACAGTGCCTGGAGCAATTCAGATAAAACTTCTTTCAGATGTCACTTACATTGTTGAAGACTCCCACAAAGATAAATCCTGACCTATTTTTCTTTTGCTTAAAACTTGTTCCCTTTGACATTTTGTTGCTGTTGTAATTGCTGCCTCTCTCTTGTTCCTTCCCCACAGTGGTGTTCATCATCGTCGTGTGTTTACGCTGTACTTTCACCTCCTCATCTCCACTGCCCCAAAGGGCTCTGGCAGAACCTGCCAGGCATCTGAAATGGACAGGAGCATTACAATATTCCTGCGTTGCTCAAGATAGCAGAGCGTATAGATTAAGAGGGATGCAAACTTTCCTTTACCCAGGGGCAACCACCACCTCCATCAACAAAACAAGAGGACGAGCTTTTCATTGTATACTTACCTCCACATTTGGCTTAAACACCTTGATGCTGGAAGGCTGTTCCCTGGCTTGGTAAGTCGTGGACATGCTAGTTCAAGGCACACAATACACACAGCTCTGTGTGTGTGTGTTGTCGTGTGTGATATTGCTGCAGCTACATGAAATGTTTAAGCAAGACATGGCTGTATTTAGAGAATAGACTGATGATGGAAAAGCAGCTTGCGTACAACTCCTCTCTGGATTATTTTTCACCCTCTGCATAGCTTTTCTTTTTTTCTTTCCTGCTTGCCCAATAAGCTACCACTCTCTGATGTTCTGCAGTCTTTTTTCGACTGCATTTATGAGGTAGAATGACATTCTATCACATTTTTCACATCCATAGTAATATCTGTGTGTATATATATATATATACACTT
>NW_008630677.1:4191-11071 GCF_000691845.1 Merops nubicus | reverse complement strand
GGGCCTGGGCCTCTGCCCGCCGGGGTGGCACTGGGAGCAGGGCACCGGGCCACGCCAGCCTCCCGCACGACGCCATCCACGGGCGCTCCCGGGCACGTAGACCTCAGCAACCCTTTCCCAACCGAGTCCAGGGTGAAGAAAGGGGTTTCCTCCAGTTTCCAGTCGGGTTTAGAGGATGAGTCCCCAAGGTATCTTAGGGGGGCCTACAAGAAAGCTGGGGAGGGACTTTTCAGGATATCGAATAACGACAGGGCTAGGGGGAATGGGGCAAAGCTGGAAGTGGGTAGATTCAGGCTGGACATGAGGAAGAAGTTCTTCACCATGAGAGTGGTGAGACCCTGGAATGGGTTGCCCAGGGAGGTGGTTGAGGCCCCATCCCTGGGGGTCTTTAAGGCCAGGCTGGATGGGGCTCTGGGCAGCCTGATCTAGTGGGAGGTGTCCCTGCTCATGGCAGAGGGGTTGGAACTGGGTGACCCTTGTGGTCCCTTCCAACCCTGACAGGTTCTGATCTGTTTTAGCAGAGGACTTTAGAGCCCTAATGGCTCAATGGTTGGACTTGATGATCTGAAAGGTCCCTTCCAACCTAAAGGATTCTGTGATTCTATAAGGTGGGAGTTGTTTGCTTCCACTTCTCCCAGAACTGTTTTGGGGGGATAATTTGTCTCATCCATGACAGAGCTTCCTTCTTTCATCTAGTCTGTTAGAGGATGGAGTCGTGTATTCTCCTGGAACTAACATGGTAGCAGCAATAGCACTGTTCCAGTACCACCAGAGACAGGGAATCTATCCTCAAAATATCTGCCAAAATCCAAACAATTAATCCTGTTATATGGCCAAAATGGGAAGCTTTAGCTCCCTGTTCCTCTGCTCTTTCTCTAAGGGTTCCCCAAGGATGAGGGTTGCTGTTTGATGTGCAAGAAAGAAACAGAAAAGGCAGAATTAGGACTTAACCTTTCCTCTCACGCTAGTCCAAATGGCCCCAGTATCAAGTTGTTGCCCAAGCCAATCTTTTTACTAAAACAAGGGTTTGTTTTTTTTTTTTTTAAGGCAGATTTAAAATGCCTCATTCCAAGTGGGATCCTCTTCAACCAGGGACACATGCTGGCATTTTATCTCCCAGGCACTGAATTCCATGAGGTTTTTCAGGAACTCTTCTCCGTTAGTTTTAAACTTGACTTTCCTGAAAAACTCTGTGTGTTAACTCCATTATCTGTGTGTTGCTCCACTATCTCTTCTTTCCAGGTTATTTATGAGTACAGTGAAGCAGCGTGGAAATTATCCTTCCCTCCCTTGCTAACATTGTGTTTGTACGCTTTTTTTTCCCCTATATTTTTTTAATCGGGAATTCGCAGGGAGATTAATCCTCCTTACTCCATGACAGTTTAGTTTCCTTAAGAACCTTTAGTGAGGGATGTTCTAGAAAAGCTTTTAGAAAATCTGATTCCACTGTATCAGCCCAAATCTCTGGTATTAGCAGGGCTGTTTCCTCCATCAGACAACAGATCTATACATAGAAACTCTTCTCTTGGCTTTGAGACTCCTCCCCAAGACACTGTCTTTACTCAGCTCTGCTAATTCAGGTCGGTCTGACAGTTTTCTACCATTTTGCCTGTTCTGGAAATCTCACTTTCTGTTCTGTAATTCCCACGATCACTCCTAAAGCCTGTTGTAAAGATTCATCACCTTCCGATCCTCTGATAGGAGGGAAGAAAGAAAGTTCAGCAATTTCATATTTGAGCTCTTCTGAAACACTTGAGGCTGTACTGTCTGCCTCGGGTGATTTGTTGCTCTGGTGTATGAACCTTCCTGACCTCCTCCATAGTGAACAGCAGTGCAAAGAATTAATTTAATTTTGTTGCTGTGTCCTTATCTTTCTTAATTCCTCCCTTTACCCCTTGATCATCCATCAGCTGCACCAGGTGACTGACAGGCTTCCTGTTTTTTGTGTTTGAAAAGTTTTTATTAGCTCTCGTGCCTCTAACAATAGTTCTTCAAGGCCTGTTTTTGCTTGCCTTATCCTGGTTTCGCATTTAGCTTGCTAGATTTATGTTCTTTTCTGTTTTCATTGTTTGGAAACAACTTGCATTTTTCTGAAAGCACCTTTTTTTTTTTTTTCATTTCAGATAGCTTCCTTTTTCTGTTGTTCCTGTTTAAACCAGGCTTTGAATCTGTGCTAGTTTAGCCTCTCAGCTATTGTCCCTCACACACGTTTGTGTCCCACAGTCATGTCGTTGTGCACCTCTCATTTTCAGGCTAAAGCTTCCTAAGTCAGGGCAAGAAGGAGGCATCATGACCTCTGCCCGTGTCGTGGGTTTGCAGACTGACAGGTTGCAGTCTTGGCTGCAGAGCGACCTGGTGACCACAGAACCGTCAGCTGGCCAGGATTCCTCTCCCAGGCCAGTGCTAGAGCTCTGTGTGCTCTTTCTCCCTGTCAGAGGCCTTTCAAGACCAAGACTGATATTCAGAGGAGTTCTCTCTTTGCTGATGGACAAGTCTGAGTCCATGGCAGAGATAAAACTTCTAAGTTTTCTATTGGCAAGGCCACCTCAACGTAGCTGATAGAGTCTGTTCTGTGTTAAGTCAGGCAGCTGGCACTGGAAGGTGAAGCTGCTGTTTTGTAGAGGGCGAGATGCCCCTATCCCATCAGGGTGCTACAGGTCAGTTTTCAGCAGCAGGAGGGGTAGAGCGGTTGGGAATACTGACTGAGCTGGAGCTGAGCACAGATGAAAAATAGTAACAACTCCATGCTGTAAACAAACATCTGGTTCTTTTGGTGCATTATTCTAAATTCTTTGGGATTTTTTATATACTTGGTATTCTTTCTTTTGCAGGCATTGATCTTGAGAGTTTGTACCAACTTTTTCCAGTCTGAAAACTCCACTCGGCGCTGAATCTTGAAACATCACTTCCACATTCCTCTCCGAAGGTAGGGAGATCTTCTATGACCTCATTTTCTTAAGCCTTGTAAGAATTTTTGTGTTGGTAGTCCTCCTGGGATGTGTAATGTAAATAACATGGATTAAAAGAGATGCGATTATGTGTAATACAGCCATGATGTTCTCAGGCAGAGATTTCAGAGTTTTTTGTGTCATTTATCCTCTGCCTTTCTAGTGAGCAGCAGTGTTCACTTGCTCTTTCTTCTAGAGGCTATGTGGGGTTTTCTAAATGCCATCTGGATGAAGCATTTCCTAGCACCTGACTTGCTGGTCATTAATGTTGGCTCATCTTATTTTCAGTGTGGTAAGATGAATGAAAAGGTGTTTTTTGAACAAGACCATCCATAGATTTTTTTTTTCCTACATGTCTTCAGGCTGATACCTTGTCAGGCTACAGTCCTATGTCAACTGGTGAGGAACCATCAGGGCTCTGTTACTTAATTAATTATGTTGACCCTAGCTGTTCGCTTCTGTCATTAAAGAACAGGCCAAATGACTAGTGCCCCTGGCTTAAAGTTCTTAGCCAGAAACTCCCTTGAGTTTCTGTCATAGGCAGGAAAGATGGGAAACTACCAGGACTCCTGACCTGTTTTCTTTTGCATGTGAGCTGTTGAAAACACATTCGAATGGTCTGTTGCAATTCTTAGACATTCAGTTTCCCAAAGCTACAGTCAATGATCTGCTGGCAGAAAAACCATCTTCCTGAACACAGGAAGAAAGATCCCTTCTCTTCCTACTGGTCTCTCCCCCTTTAGATTTGGCACTGAAAAAACCCCACCTGTTCTCCAAATGTAGTAATTTAATTCAGAATTATTTTTTATGTAACTAGGATTCACTGAGTCTCTGTGAAGTACCTAGTTTTAATATCTCTGTGTATCTTGAGTCATTAGGAAGTCATTCATAGTATCTGGGATGGTCTGCTATGTCAAACTAGCCTTGCATATCGATAGCAATAGAAAGATTAATGGTAGCCTTCAAACAATACTCATCAAGATCCTTTGTCTAGATGAAAAACTGGAAGGTGTAAGTTGGGAGTTGGATTTTTTTTCCGTATTTACTTTTTGGGGTGTTTTTGTCCTTTATGGAAGATTTCTGTCTTGCTTTCTTCATGTGTTTTTATCTGAAGTGTTTTGTTTACAACATGAGTACACACTTCAATTTCTTGAGAATCATCACATTTATAAATTAAATGGAAACCTTGGGAAATTCTGTGATGGGCAAAGACATTAATTTTCTTTGTGCTCTTAGTATCTCAGAGGATCCTGAGTAAAGTGCCGACTTTTTCCCACTTAGCCAGGAAACTTTTCAGGTCTTGGTATCCTTTGTGTGGGGTCCATGATATTCTTATGATGTTTTAAACTGAATGCAAAGATTTGGATGAGGAATATTGACACAGAAATCCTACCTTCCCTGAGGTCAATATTCTTGCCTTTGATCTGAGAATGAGAAGGAAAGGTGGGTGGAACACAGAAAGAACAGGAGAGCAATCAGAAAGTGAGGGAGGTGGAAGAGAAAGGAAGATAAAGGAGGTTGAAACTGAGAAATTTTGAAACATTTTTGAGAAATAACACATAGTTGGTTATTACTTTTTCACACTATTATGTCATGATTGCTTTTCTTGTGTTGTAAATTATAAGCATTCTTTAAAAAACATCCAGCAGCTACAAATGGAAATTATTTGGGGACCATTCTGTTTACTGTTCCCATTAATGACCATGGCAGAAAAAGCAGCAATACAGGGAGGGGACCCGCCGACCTCATGACTTCATCTACTTGGCCGTCGAGTGGGGAGGTTGGACTATGACACAGGGCAACCAAACCAAACCACAACGGCTGGAACAGAGCAAAGATGGCCAGTGAACATATCGGGTAACTTGGTGGATGGTTCGTTTGAGCATCTTCGTTAATTTAAACTGCAGGTTTAATTCTATGGAAGAGACAAGAGCACGTGGCAAGGAACAAACAGCACGGGATTAGCAGGGACATACTTCGGCCAGGTGGGGATAAGATAGAAGCCTGTCTGGTTCATAGTGTGTAGGTACAGCACTCAGCAAGCAGGCAGCTGTGCACATGTTTTTACTGATAATCACAATATTGAATTTATTTGTGGGATGACTGCATAGAAATGGTACAGTTGCTGGAGTCCAGAGGATACATCTGTTTTCACTGTATCTGCTGGGTTTCAGCTTTCTTTTAATTGTAAGACACTTCCATTTTAAAGCTGTGATTTTCTTCCTGAGATGAGTTCTCAGTTGAAGCAAAACCGTGCTGTATTTCAGGATAACAACATAGTACTGCAAATTTCTGTTGCTAAGAAATATGTCTGAGCTATGTGAGACTAAAGTTTGGCAAGGAGAAAGCCTTAAAAGGAAAATAGTACTTCTAAATTCCCTGCGAAAACTGGCTTTTCTTTAGCAAAATTGTGCAGCTGGTGCAAGCAGGTACAATGTTATTTTATGAAGGGACAAGATACTCTGTGGCTCACTTGCCTCCAGGAGAGACCCAAATCCTTAACCAGCTGCAGGAAGGAAAGTCAACAAGTGTAGTTCTGTGAAGACCCAACAGTGTCCATAGACTGCGGCTCCGTTCCCTTCCCTTGTAAACAGGAGTGGGCACATGGCGTCCGCCTGCCCGGGGGAGGGCAGAGCTGGCTGGGGCCGGGCTGCTTTGGGCTGGGGCCGTGGGCACTGCTCCAGCAGAGAAACCCAGGCTCCCATGTCAGAGCGGGGATGGCACCTGCACTGCGGCGCTCTCCTGGAGGGAGCAGCTCTGCATGGCACTCGGGCAGGGGACACGCTCTCAGCTGCAGGTTTTACTGACACCAGGGAGGGCTGGAAAATCCAGGTTTGTTTCTGGGGTTGCAGGTACTGCCTGAAGTTTGTTGTGTTCATTGAGCAGATAAGAAACATCCTTAATTACCGATGAACATCACAAATGGGAGGTTCCCCCCCGCCAAAGACATAGCATTTCTATTTGCTGAGGCTCTTCCAGGTTTGTTCTTCAGTTTCAGTACGTCTTGATCTTCTGGCATAAGAATGTATTTTTAGTAAATTTCCTCTATTTCAATACTGAAAAAAGAGTGGAAACATATTTGTAGCTTGTCACCTGGGTGATATGCTGGCATATGTAATAGACAGTTCTCGTGTGATTTCCAAAAACGCCTTTTTTTTTTTTTTTTTACCTGGTACAAGGCTCTTTCAAAAACTGCTCTGAAAATATAATTTTATTTCAGTGGCTCCCAAATTCTCTGGTCCCATATCATATATAGTCCAGCCATGGTCATCAGGAATCTCTAGCAAGCAGCAACATTTCACCACTGTTTGCAATTCAAAGTTTAATGGTCAGGGCTGTTGTAGTCTAGGACAAATTTTGAAGATTCTTACTAATTTGAGTTTGCTTATCTAGCTGTGAAGGTAGATTAAACTATGCTGAATAAGATTACCCAGCATGTCCTTATCATGTATAAATTAGAGAGGTTTCCTTAAACACTAGCTGCTTGTTTTCCTTTCTGGAAGCAGTGGACAGATGGCAGGTGCTGAAGTGCATGAGAGATTGTGTTCCAGTTTCTTCACAGATAAAACCTTGAAGTTATCTGTCTTTAAAACGTGTAAGCTATAGGTTCTTAGTGGGTGTAAATCAGCTGGAGTTAGTGGGGATGCCCGCTCAGACACACACAGAGCCTCGGAGCCTTTGCCCGTTCACCCAGCCTGCAGTGACGGCAGAGGAGTCAATGACAAAAAGTGCATGAGAGATTGTGTTCCAGTTTCTTCACAGATAAAACCTTGAAGTTATCTGTCTTTAAAACGTGTAAGCTATAGGTTCTTAGTGGGTGTAAATCAGCTGGAGTTAGTGGGGATGCCCGCTCAGACACACACAGAGCCTCGGAGCCTTTGCCCGTTCACCCAGCCTGCAGTGACGGCAGAGGAGTCAATGACAAAGGGGCT
>NW_008630677.1:0-4154 GCF_000691845.1 Merops nubicus | reverse complement strand
CAGGGACTCTCAGAAAATTCCTGTGGCAGTGACACATTTCCAGGGACGCTGTGTTAGAGGTGAGAAGCAGGGAAGGTACCCTGGGGCTGTGCAGACAGGATCTGTGCCTGTTCTTGACCTCACAGACCCGCACACTCGAACTACACCCGGAGCTTTGGGGCTGATCACACGCTCCTCCTCTCCACACCCGTATTTGCCTAAGAATCCCTGACAAGTGTGTAAGCTGTGTCTCTGTGATATTTAAAGCCTCCACACGCCATTCAAAAACAAAAATTGTACAAGGTGGCTGATTTCACCTTTTCCCTTATTTGATAGATCCTGATGAAAAGGCCATGCTTGAATTAAATGTTTTATTCTCCACAACCTTATGACAGCTTCGGGGGCTTGAACCTTTGTCAGATCATTTGTTTGAGAAGTAACACAGGGGCTGTCGACGCCTACACGTCCTGCTGGCCCAGGCCCAGTGTCCCCACGTTGCGGCACCGCCCCGGCCCCGGTGCCACCGTGGCACCCACCACAGGGTGCCCTCCCTCCGGGGGCTACCCTGGCTGCTCAGCTGCGGGGCCGCTGCTGCTGGCTCGGAACAGGAGGAACGATGAGAATGAACTCAAACGATTTTAAAAGTTTATGTTTACAGGCACAGAAACTTTTCTCTGATGAAAGCCTGACTAGTAGCAGTTGTAGTAGTAATTACGGTATTAACAGCAGCCAGAGCAGGAACAATGAAGACTTCTCTCTTTAGCTGGTTGCTGGCATTTCTTTGAGGCTCTGTAGAGACAGTGCTACAACATCCTTACACACACCACTGGCTTTGTAGCAACTGTATCCTTGGAGCCTTGGCACGGGAAAGGACCTGCATGTGTCCAGGCATTTTCCAGGCTGCAGGGTTTCCTCCTCTCCTGGTCCCAGTGCTGTCAGACCCCTCCTTTCAGCCTGAGCACCGTTTAAATAGATCATTTGTTTTCATTATGGGTTTTTGCATCTCTGCCTTTCATTCTTGTTAATGAATTTCTAGGGTCTGATTGGAAAACAAAAGCTAAATACAAACATAAAGCGCGATCTGACAAAGGACACGGGTGAGCGTCTGGCAGGCTCTGCCGCGCGGCTGTGGCAAGGAGATGGCCGTCTGCTGATTGCCGGGGGTTGACACGACTTGGTTAGTATGCTAATCTAGTCCCTGCATTTAACATTCCGCTCAGGTCTGAGCAGGCTCGGCAGAGCCGGGCGCTGGAAGGGGTGTCTGCCTGGCAGCACCGACCGCGCCGCGTCCGTGACAGACAGACCCCAACATCGTGCGTGCTCCTGCCACGCGCCCGCTCCCCCGCTCCCCCTCCCGCCCTCCCTGGGGCTCACACACATACGTACCATCCAAAAAGCTTTCTGCAAATGCTTGAAAAACATGAAATGTGGAAAAGCCACGTATGATTGGCTCGTTTCTCTGCTCCATGTCCCCAAAGATTCCCACTTTAATAGACCATGTGTTTCTGCTGCTGGAGAAGCCCAGAGTGTAACGTGCCAAAATTCAACAACAATGAAGTAAGACGGAGCTTAACATCCAAAACAAAGAGATGGCATTTTTGTAGCTCACTTACAACATAGCAGTTGGTAAACCTGCAGATGGTTTAAATTTCCCTCTATCCTCTCTCCCCACCCAACCTCAGCCCAAGAGAAAGCCAACATTTATTAAAATCCGTTTGTTCAGGACAGCAGTCAGGTGCCCGGGTGGGAAGGGAAGGTTGCTCCTGGTGTTCCTGGTGACTGTCACCCCTCCTGTGTGCTTGGAGGCAGTGAGCTGCCACCCCCCACCTGGAGCAAGGGGGTTCCGATTTCCAGAATTAAGGAAGAATCAATTCCAGAGCCATTTCCCATGGTCAGGTCCATGAGGTCCTGCAGCCACAGAAGAACTTAATTCCTCAAGCTCCCTTTCTTTGTTTTTGTAAGGTCACAGCAGTTCTGGAGAGGCGGATGGAGGACTGTCGGCTTCTGCGTGCAGTCAGGGAATTTCAGAAGTTGCATTTTCGGAGAGCAGGTCGGATGTGGGCAAAACCGAGTCTCCGTCTGACACATAAGCAGACAAAGCTGTTTAACCTCTGAATTATAGCACAGCTCCATAGTCCTCTCTTCTGTTGTTTCATGCTCCAAGCAAACTGCTCCTTGCAATTCTCCCTCCTGGTGCCAAGCACGTATTCCAGCTGCAGCTCGGCAGCGCAGGGAAATTCCTTCCAAGTCCCTGGCAGAACAGTCGGCGCTTTCTCCGGAGCTGCAGGCTTGATTGTCCTTGATTATTTTATTTCTTTGGCTCTGATCCAAGATGTTCCCTGTCATCATTTCAGTGTCTTTTCTCATAATCCCTTTTCTAAACATCATCAACAATTAACTGATTCTCTCATATCTACAAACACATGCACACACACGCAGGCGCGCATGCACACACACTCCACTGAGTCTCATCAGTGTCTTTTTTGCCTTTAAGTATAAGAAATTACAGCTTCTCATTAGCTGAAGAGCATGTTTTGAAAGGCTTTGTGTTTACTCACTTTGCAAGTGATGCTGGCGCTTTTAATTATTCTCCTTTTGCATATCATAAGCGAGCAGCGAGCTGCTCCAGCCAGCCCGGGCGATGAGTATTCCCAGGAAGGCAGGAGGAAGGGATCGCGTTTTACCTCACTGCTGCTGCTCTCTTCCCTTTCTGTCAGCCAGCCAAGGAATCCCCCCAAAGCTCTTACGTAGCAGATACCAAAACCGTGAGTCACTTTTTGCTCCCGGAGCAATAAGTCCACCGCATCTGTGCGCAGAACGGCGATTGCGAGGCTGGGAATCTCTCCAGGCTGCCGTCGTGCCCCGGCACCAGTTCTCCAGCGGTGACTTTGTTTTTCCTGCTCTTGCTTTCTCTCCTCAGCTCCCTCGTCTCTTCATTCCTTTTCATGTCGTTCCCATTTTCTTCCTTCCTTCCTCTCCATCCGCCTCCGTTGCTGGCAGCGGCAAAACCAGCAAGATCTGGGTCCCTCTCGCCTTCTGTGGATTTTTTTTTCTTCTTTTTTTTTTTCCCCCAGTAACTGCAGCAGCCTTTGGCTGCTCACACTGCCAGGTTGGATCACCAAAGACACACGACTCGCTCACAATGAATAATCAATACAGATATTGATCTGCGGAAAATGTTTGTAAATTCCTGAAAGGGGGATCGGGAGCAGCGGGACAGGGAGGCTTGTGGGGGCCGACAGGGTGCTCCGGGCAGCGGCAGCAGGCAGTGCCTGGCCGGACCCCGTGTCCTGCCGCCTCCGAGGTGACGGGTGCTGGAATGCGTGCGCGGGCGGCGGCGGGTGTGCACCGAGGCTCCTGTATTTTCATTTCTCTACAGCTGCTTCCCCCGAAGAATCGGGAGGCGAGCAGCTGAGAGGCCCCGTCGGTGCCATGCCTTGGCTGCCGTCCAGCGCTGTTTTGTTTCCATCATCACACGCCACTTCTGAATTTGCATAAATACAAGGGTTATTTTCCCTTGCGCCTCCAAAAAGATTTAAGAAGGTGGAAAAGTATTTCTGTAAGGAGGGATTACTGGTTTTAGTCATCATTTTCAGGATTTACTTTAGAATCCATGTATTTGCAAGAAAGGGAGGCAGAGAGGAAAATAAAGGGCAATAAGAAGGACTTGGAGAAGAGAGGAAAGCTGTTCAAATGGGCAAGAGCCTTGGATCGCAAAACCAGCCCCGTTCTCCAGCGTGTGCCTGGTTGGGTCAGACCTCTCCGGCCAGGTCTGTTCCCATCTCCTCATGAGTTAGTCCATCCTGGCCAGGAGGTGGAGACCCACACAGGGCTAGAAGCTGCTGTAAAGGTTGGAGTTGGAGCCATCTCAAGGGCATCCAGACCCCATCCTTGGGAGCTGTCTCCTGCCCTCCCACCTGCTGTCTGATGGCCCGCCTGGAGCATGTAGCAGGTGACACTCGCCCAGTTTGCTCCTGGCATAGCCAACTCTACTCCTGCTACAGGAGTGTCCTTGTGTTCTTCTACCTTCGTCCTGCTGGTTTTCTGTCTTTCTGGGGAATAGCACCCACCAAAGGTATTGACAGACTCAGCGTGGGGATCACTCACTGTTCAGCCCCCTTTCTAATGCTGGAGGTCGGCAATGGGGACCCTAGGGACTGCAGAAGGGCTGCGGG
>NW_008630676.1:938-3161 GCF_000691845.1 Merops nubicus | reverse complement strand
CTTGCATTCATGCTCCTGTGCATCAGCCCTCAGGGAGGAGTTCACTGGCCACCACTCACCAGGAACAGCATGTGCCACCGCCCGAGCAGGAAGAGGCGGGTGTAGCACATTGCAAGGTCCTTCACAACACAGTGGTTGGTTTTCCTCTTTTCACAGGATAAGAACTAAATATTCTTGATCTGTCAGTCTTACTGGGATGATGAATCACCTTTACTCTTGCTCTGCAGGGTGTTGTTTTCTTAAACCTCCATTGCAGTACACGCAGGGGTGAACACGTGGACGTGTGTGTGTGCATGTGCACAAACACACATCTGCTACAGAATTTTCCGTTGAGTCTCACATCAGCTGAGAAGCATTAAGGCCTGCACTGCCAGTCACCATTCCCTCTCTAAGCTCGAGGCCTTGCAGGCATCTTTCCCCCTGCTTTTACCCAGGACATTCAGTGTGGTGGTCTCTGCTGAAGCAAACAGGGTCTAGGCTGGGAGCCTCTGTGCCCATGGCTCCCACGTGTTGCTCAGGGCCTTGAGCACTCCTGCACCAGGGACTCTCCAGCAGCCACACAGCTCCTGTAGGCCCAGTTCCAGTAGGGCCAGTCCAGCCTTGGTGGGCCCTGATGTCACACGGTGGCAGCGAAAGAGCAACCAGACACTGGCTAACAGCTCTGACGCTGCATCTCTGCAGCAGGCACACTCTGCACTCCTGGCAGCTGTCTGGGTCAACCTTGTAGTTACCGAAGGTCTGTCTTTGAAACACTGTGGGCAAGGACAAACACCCAGGTGGGCACCACACCTAAAGAAGGACAAGTTCCCTAAAGGGCCTGTCTTGAAAGCAAAAGGTACTTCCTCCTTGCAATGCAACCAGCTCTTGGGTGGCAACCAACCACCTGTTCCCCCCAAGAGGTGATCCATGCTTGGAGTCACGAAGCTCTCCCCAAGGTGCTCGGAGAGCTGCTGCCCATTGGCTGCCCTGCTCTCAGTGCCAGTGGCAGGGCATTGGCTTACAGGCTGCTCCACTGACCCGATTTAGCACAGCCAGCAAGGAGAGGGACACACGCAGCCCATGTGCTGTGGCATATCACAAGCAAACACCTGCCAGTGTCCCTGCAAAGACAAAGCAGGATTCAGATCAAAGGTTTCTTCCCCAACCCAGCTACCTGCCAGATGCGAGCGAGTCCCTGCGTAACACCCCAGAATACAGCAGGTGGCAAGCTCCTGTCAAGTAAATGTGATGAGAGGAAGGGATGCTCGGCAGCCCTCCTTTGTTTGCTCCTGAAAGGGCATAGGCTGGTTTTTAAACGCATGTCTGGAAGGCATGTTCCTCTGACCCCTTCACTCTGGACCCTGAGTGTTCGGACAGACCGCTTACTGCTTTCCCTCGGTGTCTCTGTGCACAGTGAAGAACCAGCCAGTACAGGGTGTGTTGTACAACTAGAGAAAGTCATTATAGCAGAAAGGCCTTTCCAGTAATCAGGAACCTTTAGCTTCTGCATGGCCCAGTCCCTTGGAAAACTTACAGGTTACACAGATAGGAAAGAAAAGCAAAGCAGGCACAGATGTGAAGACACCGTCTGGATCTTCTAGGGCAGGCAAAGAGATCTGGGCAAGGAAGACCTCCAGGCTCCTGTCCCACCAGGTTCCTGGCAAATGCAGCCTGCCTTTCTATAGCTCAACCCCCACAGGAAGAGGTCCACATACAAGAATTCAAAACCTTGCCTGCTTAGTGCCAAGGCTGCCTTCCCTAATAGCACTCATATATGTTTCTGTGATAAGGTAGTGTAAGGAACAGTTTAATCTACAGAAGTAGATTTTGTTTTCAGTTTTTGGGCACCACAGTATAAGAAAGACATTGAGGTGCTGGAGCAGGGCCAGAGAAGTGCAATGAAGCAGGTGAAGGGTCTGGGGAACGTGGCTTATGAGGAGCAGCTGAGGGAACTGGGATTGTTTAGTGTGGAGGAGGCTGAGGGGAGACCATGCTGCTCTCCACACCTATGTGGAAGGAGGTTGTAGTGAGGTGGCTGTTGGTCTCTTCTCCCAAGTAACTAGCAATAGGATGAGAGGATAATGGGCTTAAGTTGTGCCAGGGGAGGTTGAGGTTGCATATTAGGAAGAATTTCATTCCTGAAAGAGTGGTGAGGCATTGGAACAGGCTGCCCAGGGAGGTGGTGGAGTCACCATTCCTGGAGGTGCTCAAAAAACGTGTGGATGCGGCACCTTGGGACATGGT
>NW_008630676.1:0-914 GCF_000691845.1 Merops nubicus | reverse complement strand
AAAGGTCTTTTCCAACCTTAATGATTCTACAGTTCCATGATAAGGAGGAAGAGGAGAAGCAGCTTACAAGACAGTGTAACATTCACCATCTGAGGCCTGCACTAACACCTAGGCTAATGCACAGGAACAAATAACAGGAAACATCAGAAGTGAGATGAGATAGGAGTTTCCATCAGCCTTGTTAACAGAAGCAAGCACAATGGAAAACAGCATCACTACCTCCAGCTTCCTGATGCAATACTGTAATTCATAGAATGGGAGACTAGTACCAGGAGGTCTCTGTTGTGATATTGTTCCCCTCTTCCTGAACTGGCGTTCCTGATGGTGTTCCCACCTTCAGGTGCATCAGCACTTGTTCCAGCATTTGGTCTCCAAAGCGTAGGTAAGCCCTATGCACTTTTCAGTGTATTTACAGCAACCTCGTGTTGAAGTAGTGTGTGGTTTCATTAGCTATTATTTGTACGTCGGTGCTTTTTGTCTGCTCACCAGTTAGAAGCTCAGGAGTTTGGTTCAGCTCTTAAGCTCGCTGTTGTGACCACCTGGGTTTGCTGGGCAGCTCCCAGGAGTTCCATAGCACGGGGCTCTTATACAAACTGGCACAGGGCTGCCCTGTTTGGGAAAGCTCACTGGGAGCATCACTGGCCTTTTCTGATGCCACCCAGCAGCTGAGATCTCTGCAGGACGTTTCGAGGGCTGCAGTCCTTGCTTCCAGTTTTTGCTGGACTTTGGCAACCTGGCAGGAGTCAACAGACAAGGCAGGGCTCTCGCTTTCCCCTCTCCCACCCGTGAACAGCCCAAATGCAAAGGATGTATAAACGTGAAGGGTGGGCCGCTCGGCAGCCCGCGGAACGGCGCGGCAGCAGCTGAGGGGAAGGACGGGGCAGGCCGCCAGCAGAGCCCACGCGAGGCACGGC
>NW_008630675.1:105038-128254 GCF_000691845.1 Merops nubicus | reverse complement strand
TCCTGATGGCTTTTGAATATCTCCAAGAAGGGAGTCCCCAACACCTCTCATCCAGTCTGAACAATCCCAGCTCCCTCAGCCTTTCCTCATAGGAGAGAGGCTCTTGTCCCTTCCTCACCCTCATGTCCTTTTGCTGGCCTCTCCAGTATGTCCATGTGTCTCTTGTACTCGGGAGCCCAGAGCTGGACTGAACACTCCAGGTGTGTCTTGTCACTGCTGAGAAGAGGGGAAGGATAACCTCCCTTGACCTGCTGGCAGCACGCTGCCTAATGCAGCCCAGGGTACCATTAGCCTTTTTTGTGGCAGATGTGCATGGCTGGCACATGTTCAGCTTTGTGTCCACCAGGATGTCCCACGTCCTTTCCTGCAGAGCTGCTTTCAAACTAGGTGGCCGCCAGCACATACTGGTGCCTGGAGTTGTTCTCGGGTGTAGGGCTTTGCAATCCCCACTGTTGAACTTCAGGAGGTTCCTGTCAGCCCATTTCTCCTGCCTGCTAACATCTCTCTGGGTGGCAGCACAGCCCTCTGGTGTGTGAGCTGCTCCTGGCAGTCTGGAGCCATCTACAGACTTGCTGTGGGTACACTCCACCCTTCCAGGTCATTAATGAAGATGTTAAAAAGGATCAATCAGGCCCAGTACCGATCCCTGGGGTACTCTGCTAGTTACTGGCCTTCATCTGGACTTTGTGGTGCTGATTATACCACCCTCTGGGTCTGGCCATTCAGCCAGTTTCTAGTCCATCTCACTGCTCACCCAACCTGTACATCAGTGAGGAGTTTGTCTGTGAGGATCTTATGGGAGACAATGCTAAAGGCCTTCCTCAAATTCCATGTGAAAAATATCCACTGCTCTACTTTCATCTGCCAGGCCAGTCTTTTTATCATAAAAGTTTGTCACATTGGTCAACCATGACTTTCCTTTGGTGAAGTCACACTATGATTACTCGTGGTGGTATAGTTGCTGTTTGTGTACCTGGAAGAGGTTTCCAGGATTAGCTGCTCCATCACCTCCCCAGGGATGGAGGTGTGACTGACTGGCCTGTAGTTCCCTGGGTTCTCATCCTTGCCCTTTTTCAAGGTAGGAGTGACATCTGCTCTCATTCAGTCTTTGGGCTCTTCTCCCATTTGCCTTGAGTGGCCTCGCAGTGCTACCAGCCAGCTCCCTCAGCACCCATGGGCACGTCCCGTCAGGACTTGGTGTATGTCTAGTTTGCTTAAGGATTCCCTGACCAGATTCTTTTCCACCCAGTGTGCCTTCTTTGCTCCAGCCTTTCCTGCTGGTCTCAGACCTGGGATTCCAGAAGACTGGGCTTGCTAATAAAGACTGAGGCAAAGGTGGCATTGAATCCCTCAACCTTTTCCATGTCTTGTGTCATCTTGTGTCACCAAGTCCCCTGTCTCATTCAGCAGCAGGCCTACATTTTTCCCTAGCCTTCACCTATGTATTTGCAGAAGCTCTTCTGTCATCTTTGTCATCCCTGGCCACATTCAATTCCAGTTGGGACTTTTACTTTACAGATTGTGTTTTTCTAAATATATTTATTTCCCATTGGTGATCTAACAATCAGTATTTCAGTGGCTGCCTGTAAGCATTTAGCTGTGTACTTGAAAACTTACTACGGCTTGAAATAGCTGTCTCAATACCTACCTTGCCTTAGAGCTTCTCAGTAGCTTCTCAGTGTAAAACAAAAAGTACCAAATGGGTGAAAATAAAACATCTGCTGAAAGCATGAGGAAAATCCTTTAAGTGCCAGCTATGTTGAAGTCACAATAATAAGCTTCTTTGAGAATTTTTTTTTTTCCTGTGATATTTACCATTGTTATTTGCTTTCTGTATCTAAACTAATCTTTAATATGCTTACAGAATGTATATATTATCTACAAATCTTAAACTAGTTTTAGAGAGGAATTTTGCCCTTAACAGAACTTTCTTGATTTCTTCAGATTTAAATTGAGTTCTTCTGAAGCAGTACTGATTTCACTCTTACCTTTGTTGTCAGGCAATGTATGATGCCATTCAGAAACTGGATAAAAAGTTTGACCTGCTTCATCAGAAGGTTTCAGAAATGCAGCATACTCATATAAAGCCACTGTTGCTTAAACCTGTGAGTATTAAAGACCTAAGACATTTATTTTTCCTTTAATTCTCTCACTTCCTCTGATCCTTATTTAAAAAAAAAAATAAATTATTGCACTAAGATTAATATTAGTAGCAAAGTAGTAGACTTGAAATCCATTTCAATTAAATTATTCTAAACTTCTTACTAGAGTAAGCTTCAGTCGCCTGCGCAGTTGGTGATGAGTGGTCACAGAATAGCCAGTGGCTCTCATAAAATTCTGGATGCTGTGCTAGATGCTATAAAATTAATTTGTATTGGAATGAACAGAAATTAATTATGCAGGTTACATCTTAGAGCTGGCTATGTTGGTATTGCTGCTTTACAGGATGTGATATGCTGTCTCACTGGTTTCTGCAGGTAAGAGAGTTTATGAATCACTCATGCAGGCTGCTTCAATTGACTAACTGACTTTTAGATCTCAACTGTGTTATCATATCCATCATGGTACAGAATTGTATTTTTTTTTAAATAAAATACCTGTTTTCAAAAGTTTTAAGAAGGTTTGATATTGGATGCACTCTATCCATTTTGTTCCTGTATGGTCAATCCACTGTTAACTAAGGAAACAGAATATTAGTACTTGTAACAATGCTTTTTAAAAGGAAAACATAACAGATGCTTTTTTTGAACCAGGTTGTAAAACCCACAATGACCTTTCTTTGTCAACAATACTGCTAAGCTTTTAATGTGGCAGAGCCGATTCTGCTGTCAGGAGATGTCAAGGCATCAGTAAGGCCATTTGCTTTAAGGGCGGGTAAAAGCACTGATGTGCTTGTGCGTGTCAGTTATCCATAGGATACTAGGTTTTATTTGGGAATGTGTTTCTGTTGATGGCTCCAAGCTTGTGCTGTCCACACATCCAGACATAGGAGATTCAGGGAACAAACTGGTCTTGTCAGCTACCTTTGGAGCTTGTGACATATGCGCTCTTGCCCTCCCCTCTGGTCCTGTGGTGTGGCAGCTGCTTTAATGTTCAGATTAAAAGTGACCTGTGCTAGGCATTTCTTGAAGAAGGTTTTTGTTGCTATAAAGTATAATGGTGAAGCCAGCAAATGCAATCTGCCAACTGTATTTTTATATTCTGCTAGCATTTTACCTTTTAAATCATCAGGAAGGCTGTAATTTTTTTTTTTTTTTTTAATAGTTGTATCATTGTATATGTGATGGGCTAAGGATATATATAAGGAAAGGTTGATAGAAAAGGTACTTTTTTTTTTTTAATTAGATCAATTCCAATGACTGGAGAAATGGACAAACTTTCAGGCACATAAGCTTTTCTTCAGGTCATAAATTCTTAAAGGTTGCAAGGGTGGAATATAATCAGATTTCTGTAAACAAAACAAAACCACAGAAAGAAAAACATACAAAAAACCAAACCCACATGTGCCAGCTACACTTGGTAGCTCCTGCTCAGTGACTTGTATTTTGAACTAGAACACATGGTTTGGGATGCATTGTTTCTTAATAAAAGTACTAAAAGTGATGGAAAGCACATCCCACCTCTCAGTTGTCTTAGTCTCTTTGGAATCTTCCATTGTAGATGAGATCTGAATGTTTAGTGTTTTCAGTTAGCAAGTAGAGAATGGAGCAGCGTCCAGAAGAGAAGGTGAATTTTCTTTTCCTGCTGTTTTAAAAGGAAGCTAACATGGCAGTGGAGACATCCCTTGAAAATTCAGCAGACTGGATCAACGCTAACATTTGAAATTTTATTTTGCCTAATTGTTTTTCATAGAGATTTCTTTTAAGAACCTTTACAAAGATGGCTTTCTTATGATATAGTTATCTGGCTTTTTAGAAAGCAATTGTGCCAGCACCCCAGGTGGAAAAATCTTGAGAAGTGTTGAACCTGATCAGATAAACTCCGAGTGAGAATAAAAGAAAGTAGAGAGAAGGCTAAAAAGTAATTGCATTGGCTTCATGGCAATGACTACTTCAATGAAGACTCTGTCAATGGCAAATTTACTAAAATCTAGTCGCCCTTGTTTGCAGAAGAAAAAAACATTACTAGATATGTCTAACTTAACATTTTAATTGTTTTCTGGATCACGTTTGCAGAAACCAGTTGGATTTACACACAGAAGTTCCAGTCATTTGCCCCAAGGGAAAATAAGAGTACAAAAACCCACGGAAAGGGAATCAAGTCTTCATCGCTCTTCATCAGGCCAGGGAAGGCACAGCCCTGTCATAAGGGTTGCTTTACAAAATGGCTGTGTTCAGGTCAATTCCACAATAAAGCATGTTCCACAGAGTCTCCAGCTGGAACTGCAGCAGCCTGCTCGTAGGCAGAGCCCTCCACTCCCCACCATCGTTTCTACGCATTCCCTGCATTCGTCATACGCAGTGGCTGACAGGATGCCTGACCTTTCTCCACAATCAAATCTTGGAGACAGCGTTGTGGAAAGTACTGTCAACATTGCCTCTTCACCACTGGCATCATCATCAGTGCCAGCACTGTCCGAGACCAGCCTGAGAAATAATGCTGCAGCTGTGAACTGCAGAAATGCACCTGGGAGTGTGAACATTAGTAAAGAGGTACCATCTTCTTCAGTCTCCAGCAATCCTAGCTTCGGTGAGTTCCTTTGTAATGAACAGTCAGAAACAAAAGCTAAAAACTGCTAGTATAAAAAATATGCCGAAAGAAATCTCTGTATCGTTATTTAGCAGAAGTGTAGGAGCAGAACTGGATGCCTTACAAGCATTTCTGTAATGAGCTACTGGTTAAAACTCTTCAAATGAAGGTCATAGGAACGTTTAATATGCCAGGGATCACTTAAAAACCTTGGCAGCGTGTATACAGTTGTATAGACTACCAGAAGCCTTTGATTTACAGTATGTGCTTTGGGTTCTTTTGAGACTAGGCTCTCCTTTTCTCACTCGATACTACCTATATTTAACCTGTGTATATGTCATAATTAATATATGCAGGCTATGTATATGTTTAAAAAGACAAAAGAGATTACCAGTAAAGTCAAGTAAGGCATAAGCCTGTATGCATATTTTGCATTTAAGAAAGCAACTTATCTGACTTGTCTGAAGGAAATACCTGTTTTCTTCTTGTGGAGGATTTGATTGGTGAAAAATCCCTCCTATACTCAAATCCGCCAGAGTTTGATTTCTTTCAAAATACTGAATTCCACAGAAAAGGAAGAATTCCATAGATCACTGCATTATAGTAAACAAGCACATATAAAATAGCTCCATGTTGTAGGAACTACTGTATCTCTTTATGAAGTATAAATGCTCCACATTGTGGAAGTCTGAGCTATGAGATTTTGCTTGCTTTTGATCTAAAAATTAAGTTCATACAGCTGAAAATTCTCAGGAATAGTAGATGAAGTACTCAGATACCTATCTTCAAATTTATAAACAGTGTATGATTTAGCTGTACCATGCACGGATATGCCATTCTTCATGGGTCATTGTCTTGAAAACATACATGGTATCTGCATGTGTGTTCCAACAGGCCAGTCTGAACATTTTGGGCTCTTACGTTACCAGGAGTACCATGGAAGTCAAGAGAAAGTTTTGAAAAAGTGTTCATTTTTTAGCAACTTACTTGGGTTTTCCAAAGACTTCTTTTTCTTCAATTCTTTTCTTTCTCTTACAAAAGAATTTGTTGGTGACCCACTGAGAAATGTGAAAGTTCTTGGAAACTATTTGATGAAAGCTCGGCAGAAAACTAAGCCCAAGTATGCAGCACGTTACTTGGTCCGTGTCCTGTTCCCCAAGGAGACCTTGCTGTGCAGCGTCATGGGAGTGGGTGCACGAGGCCGCAGGACCTTGGATCCCAACAAAATTGCTGCAGTAAGAGGTAAGCTGCCTTTCAAAATGCACAGATTTACTGCTTTAATATGTAGCAAAGCTTTTAATTTAAAGGAGTGGTTTTCTGTATGTTTCTGCTCATCCTTGTCTAGCCACGGGTGACTGGATAAATTTGGTAGTGGATGTGCTCCACTCTGCTGTGTCTTTTGGTTTTGAACTTCCTGCTTTGTAATTCTCAGTGCTCCTTGTTCTTCAGTGTTACTCAAACAATTCTGATTTCTCCTCGTTTTGTGTATTTCATGTTCATCGGTTGTGCTCACTATTTCTAAATTTTTCACTATAGCTTATTTTGTTTGTGTGACATGTTTTGTGGAGTGTTTTTGTTGGGTTGGTTCAGTTTGGTTTGGGGTTGTTTGTTTTTTTTCATGGTATAGTTGGGGCAAATGTTAACTTGGTGATTCTTAAATACTCTTTCTCCTAAGTTCACTTCTTGTTTGTTTGAGAAATGGTGAAGGTGGTGAAGGCTTTTTTTGCGTTCATTTTTTTAGAAAAATGTCGAGCTATTTACACAGATCCCATAGCACATATATGTGAACCTGTACATCTCCTCCTCCCTCTTTAACGTGTGGGAGATTATTTAAGCTCTGTGAAGTAGTTGCTGCATCAGCATTAACCTGTCTCTGTTTTTTGTGGGCTGTTTGGTTTTGGTTTGGTTTCTTTTTTTTTTTTTAAGTAAATATGGTTAATCATGCATTTGTGCTAATTTTACCAGAAAATGTTTAATAATCAAAGCATTATTTACAACAACTCAAAAAATTATCACTGCACGTCTTCAATTCATAGTGCTGGTTAGCTTCAAAACATGAGTTTACTATTTCTCCTTAATTAAAGCTGGAAATCTAAAGCTTCTAAATTGAGAACTGCAAATGTGAAGCATTTATTGTATTCTGATTTAGAAAGAAAGAGAGAAATCTGTCTAAATACTGATTTTTGTCATGAAGCTTTAAAATTTTCTGTTTTATATGCAGAGTTTCTTACAGCTAACTTTCCAAACTATGATTTGAGTGAACATGGAAAGGACTGGAAAACCTGTATCACAAATGTCAATGCTATGATCCGCTGTTTATGCTCCGAAACAAAAATGAAGCCAGTAAGTTGTCTCAAAGTGATTACTTATTAACTCCTAAGTTTGTGCTTCTTTCTCAAATTAATTATTGAACTCCTCATCATAGAAGTGCTCTAATTAGAAATTCCTTGTGCTTTGTCTTTGCATTGCTCAGCCTAGGCATGCTGACTGCAGCACCAGTTGTGTATGGGGAATACTGGAAGCATGTCCCTTTCTCTTGCTCTGCCTCTTCCCCCTCCTGTGTTCAGCATGCAGTTAAGAAATGTATAAGCATAGGATACTAAAAGGAAAGCACTGTAAATATTGTCCAGTAGTGTCAAATTTGATAGTGCTCATAGCTACATGTTGAAGCTCACAGTTTTCACAGGCTTTCCTTCAGATGTGTCCAGCCATGCATTTCTACTTGAAATTACTATTGACTGAAACATCACTCCCCAAACACCTATAGGTCCATTTACCCATGCTTCTAAAAATCTGCAAATCTGTGAATATTTAGTATCTGTTTCACCTGTAGTTTTCATGATTCAAATTCAGGAGTAACTTAATTGTAAGTATCTTGAATCTAGTTTATGCTAAATCGGAAATGAATTGGAACACTAATTAGAAAACTGGTAGGCTTTTCCCAGTGCATGTTCTAACCTCATTAATTGTTTCAGGAGAAAGCTGAAGGGAAAGAAAAAGCAGCTGATGCTCCAGATACATCTCATTGTGTAGATTTAAATCATAAAGAAGATAGTGAGGGCAACTCTCAAAACTCTCAGAACATTACCAGCTCCATAAGTGACACACTGCAGAATTCAGGATTGGTTAAGTTTCCAGAAGCTTTCCACACACGTTCGGACCACAAACCGCAGTCTTTGGAACCTATGGGTAAACTAAGAAATTTTCATCTTCTAGATTTGTGTGTTACATTTTAAATGGCCAGTGAGAGGCAGAAGATGCTACTGTAGGTGAAATTGCGTGGTAAAGGGATTTGCTGAACTTTGTGACTCTCCTCTTAAGGCAGTCATTTGGTGTAAGTTTAGTAAGGCTTCATTGGAGCAAACAAGAAGTTATCTGGCTAACAGAACACGTGTTTTCATCTGCCAGTGTCCCATAATGATTATCCACTGTAAGATTGGAAAGTTCAGCTGTAAGATTCTCTGTTCAGTTTCTCTTCTTTATTTTTCAGGGATTATTTCACAATTGTCCTTAGTTTTTTATGTGGTAGATATCGTACCTAAGTGGAGCAAGCTAGCTCAGCATATTGCAGAAGAAGAGCACACTTTTCTGTAAAATTGACAATTCAGAGCAATAAAAATTAAAATGCACAGTGTACAAATGCACTGCAAAAAATTCCATGTACATCATGTGATGCCTCTAGAGAGCTTCAAAGAAATGAGCTGAGATTAGTTGCCCTTGGATATAATTTATTTGATTAGAATCAATTTGGGGCTCTATCATATCTGCTCCTGCACCCAGGATTTCTTAGTTTGATCCCACAGACCACCTGATTTACTGTATGGTTTTGCTTGGGTTTGTTTTGTTGTTGTGGGTTTTTTTTGTTTGTTTGTTTGTTTTTAATGTTTGCAGTAGAGTCTGACTGAAGTAGTTAACAAATATTCACTCTATTTTTCAGTTCCACTTACAGGATCCAAGCACCATTGAAATAGTAGAACTCTTATTTACTGATTATAATTGGAATAGCATCATCTTTTCACATGAGATGAAAACAATTTAGAAAGCATTCATTATTAATGCAGTTTACATTGCTAGCATTGCTGAAGGCATATCAGAAGTGCTGTTACACGGTTGTAAAACAGGCAGGGAATTTTTGGCTGCTTGGACATTTGTCTTCAGTATGTTGCATTTTAGTATTATCTGTAGCATTATGGTTTTGCTGTGGTCTCTCCAAGCAAGTACAGTAGTTCTGAAGAGAACTTTTTGTGTCCGTGTTTTAGGGCAATATAATCACTCTGGAGCATGGTCAATACTGGATAAGTAAAATGTCTCCCTCTCTGCCCTGACCCCTTTCTAGAATTTCTGGGAAGTCCGTGGCGCAACGTCCAGTTGCCTTTCTCAGTCGTTTATGTAGCTAAGGGGAAGTCTCGACCAGAGCTGTCCGCTCGCTACCTAATTCGTCATATGTTCACTGAAGATGTGCTGCTAAAAAGCAATGTATATGGTAATCTTGAACGTGGCATGAACCCACTGGATTGCAACAGAATTAATGCTCTCAGAGGTAAGTAAGAAAACCTCTGTTCAGATAATAATGTGGGGAGATTAACAAGAATGATTAACTTTGAATGAAGCTTTAGGTCTGTGAAACTGTTCTGACATGTATTAGTGCAAGCAGTGCAACAAGTTGAATGAACGTAGATTAACTCAAGGAAATCTCCAGGTCACAAACCTGGGTCATGAAGGAAGGTCAGTCTCCATGTTATCTGCTTGAAAGGGCAGTGCAGCAGGATGTTGCGTGGGGAGCCCCAGAATCATGACAGACTTCACAGAAGGTTTGTCAGTGTTCCGCTTTAATCTACACAGGCAGCTGTATTTACACACTCGGTGACCGATCACGCATAGTTTATACTTTCGTATTGGTTAACACTGCACAGCCACGCTCTAACCCCGTATCCCGGTAGGTTAAATGTCTCTGTCCACGCGCCAAGGCGCTGACAGGGTGGTCTCCTGCTTGCAAGTTCCGGCCAAGCTTTGATCTGCACAGGCGCTGCTGAGCTGTCCCCCATGTCCTTCCTGCCTAGAGCCGCAAGGGCATGATGCCCTTGAGGCTCACCTCCAGTATGTCATCATCTCCTTCATAGCCTGAGCTGTGCATGAAGGCTTCTAGGATGCCATCTTGTGACGCAGCTAAAATTCCCTCTACAGCAGGAGATGGAAGCAGTCCCAGATTATGCTAGAGTGTCAGGGATACTTTCTTGATACAAGATCTGTGTAGGCCAGCCACAGGTAATAGACAGCAGGTTATGGCCCCCTTTACAAAAAGGGTTTAAATGTGAAGATCGGTGGTAGTATTGCTTGTAGAGAATGTGAAATCAACCTCAAGATCTTGACTAGAGTCAAAAAGGTCTGAGACTACAGATTCTGTAGCTTAGGAGAGCAGACTGGCTTATTTGGGAAACTCATAGGTTGTGAGAGATGGAAGAGGAGAGAAGCTCAGGAAAGGTGTCATGTCTGTAAGGACAGCATTCTGCAGTCACAAGAGAGTCGATCCTGACACTTAGGAGAACTAGGAGAGTTATGGGGAGACAAGTCTGGCTAAGCAGGGGATCTGTAACTGAGCTCCAGTGCAAAAAAAAAAAAAAAGCTGTAACTAGAGATTGGAAGTAAGGACAGTTTATGAAATGGAGTTTAGTGGCTTTGGGTCTGTGGAATCCTGTCAGGAAGGCCAAAGCTCAGCCATACTTGAGACTTGCAAGTAGTGTCAAGGGAAGAGCTTCTATCAGAACACTAATCATAAAAGATTGAGCAAGGAGAGTGTGAGCCTTTTGCAGAATGGGGCAGGTAATTTAGTGACAGCAGAGTCAGATTAGGTGCTCAGTGTCTCCTCTACCTCAGTCTTCACCATGCAGGTGTCTCGAGCCTCTGGGTGGTGATGGTGATTTGGAACAGCCAGCATGTTTTTTGCTAGGGTAAATCGTGTTTGGCACACTTGATTGTCTTGTGTGATAAAAAGACAGGATTTGTGGATAAGTGGAGAGCAGAAGCTGTCACTTAGCTTGATTATTTTTTTAGCAACGCTTTCAGTACAGTCTCTGACAGTGCCTTGGAATTCACATTGGGATACTACAGTTTGGATGGACAACATTAAAGGACTAGATGGATTTTTTGTGGTCAGAGGGTAGCGGGACATGCTCTGCTTGGGTGACTGACACATGGGGTACTGCAGGAGTCTGTCCTGGTACCTGGCCTGTTAAACTTCTTTATCTATGACTTGGAGACAGTGGGGAACACTCATCAGGTTTACACTGGCAGCAAACTGGGACTGTGTTAGCAGGTGCACAGCCAGCAGATTGAGGGGAAGGATTATCTTCCTCTGTTTACCACTCGTGACTTTGCGTTTGCATTACTGCATCCGATTTTGGGTCCCCTAGTACAAGAAAGAGATATTGATAAACCTGGGGGGCCACCGAAAAGGACAGGGAACATACCCGATAAGGAGCTGGAGCTGTTTAGCCTGGAAAAGAGACGGCTCCAAGAGGACCTAGTAGCAGCCTGCCACTATCTATCTGCTTAATAAACTCCTTCGAGATTGGTCTCTGCACTGAGATTACTGGAACACTGATCCATGCTTCTTCCTGAGAAGGTGTCATCTGTTAGACCCCTTCATTCCCTCCTGCAAAGCTGGATAAAGCAAGCAATGACAGTAGAATTCACATAACAGTTATATAGCAAGTGAGGAGGAATGTGAAGCAGGTTGTAGGTAGAAGAGTTGAAGGAAGAAAGGAAGAAACACAGAAGAAAAATTGACATTATCTGTTAAGATTTAGGCAGGACCAGCACAAACAGTGGTATTGTGGGAAAGGTCATCAGGTGTTTGGTGGCCATTTGCCCCATGGCTATTATATTATCTTAGAGAGTTCAATGTATTTGAAAAGGTTTGGTCATGCAATATAGAAATCTTTCCACCTTTTTTTCTCTGTTCTTGTTGTATTTTTATTGTAAAAGTTGATTTTTTTTCTATGAGAAATCTGAAAAAAAAATAGGCTGAAGTTTTGCTAGTGGGATATTATTTAGTAGCTTGATCCCTGCTGCAGGCAGTGCTGGAATGGAGTGCCTGCAGCATTCCCAGCACCAATAGCTTGATACAGGGCTTTACTTCCTCTTGTGTCCTTATGGTATCACTGTGGGATAGTTCTCACTGGCTTGGTAGGGTTACATATTTGACTAGTTACCCTCATCTGGGCAATACTCTTAGTCATATGCTTTAGTTTTAGGTAGCCCTGTGAGGAGCAGGGGCTTGGACTCAATGTTCCTTATGGGTCCCTTTTGACTTGAGATATTCTATGATTCTGTGATGCATCACACTTTTCTGCAACGTACATCTCCCAGCAGATTTTGAAACTGCTTCTCCTCCATGTCTGGAGTGTAGGGAGGTTGGAAGGGTTGTTAAAATCTGAACGGTGCAGTCTGACAAGTCCACAGGTTGGTGAGATTGCCTCTGAGGATGAAGCAATAGTGGCAAAAAAAAAATGGAGCTGGGACTTGTACTCTGTGGGGTGATGTCTGGGCATGGCTTGAGGGACAGAGCACTCCAGAAACCATCCCCGGTATGGCAGGGCTGTATGTAAGAGTGTGCTTTCCTAAACTGTACGTATTCTTTCACCGCTAGCCTGGAAAGCTTTGCCACTCTAAGTGCCTCCATGTACTCCCATAGTACATGTATTTTGTTTCATGGCATTCTGATCTTAAGAAGCATTAAAAATTTGTATTAAGTATGTCTTAGGGCTGCAGGAACACCACATGGGCTCTTGAGCAGATATGAGACAAAGTCCTCTGTGTTGTGGTCGCAGCCAGGCCGTGTCACTTGGCTCTGGGGCCAGAGGGCAGTCCCTGACCCTGTTTTCTTTGACGTTATAACATAGCCTGACTGGGTGGTAGCATCAGCTCCCTGAATGTAACCCTGCAGAGCAGGGAGGGCCCTGCAGAGCCCTCAGAGTCCCAACAATCAGCCAGTTCCTGTGAAAGAAAAGGCATCGTTGAAAAGCTGTTCTGTGAGCCATGTATAAGGGTTCTGTAGGCTTGCTGGTAGGAATTCCTGCCCTGTAGCTCTGAGGCCAAGCATTTTCTTGAATTTGCTGTTGGGGTCAGAGTGGAAGAGAGCCTGACTGCTGCTTCAGCCACAGCTTCTGTGTCCTTCTCAGCATAGTTTATCAGAGGAGCATCCTGGGAATGAAAGAATCTCAGGCACTCTTGCTTACCCCACCTGGAGCAGAGTAAGCTGCACAAGAACAAGTTTTTCTCTCTCATTTTCTTCCTTCAGACTCATGCTTCTCTGGCAAAATAGGTTTCCAGGTTTGGAACTACAATTTAAAATATCAACTGTAAACAACTATAATACTATACTATATTTTTACTTCCTAGTATATGAGAGAGCAGTGGAAGAACAAAACTGACATAATATCAACTAGCTGTACCTTTCATTCTACTAAGGTAACTCTAGATGTTAGTTGGAAAAGTAGAAATAATATTGCCCTTGATTTGAAATTACAGCTTGAGAATTCCTTTTTGGTGTGTATTTAAATATTTTAAGGTCTTGCTTAGAAGAAACACATAATTCAGCTAAGTTCAGAAGGGCAATCACTTAGATTTAAATTTTTTATTTTAAATTACTGTTTTTAAAACTACTCATTTTGTTTATGAAAGGGGATGCTGTTTTCCCTTATTTATACCATTGCTACTAATCTCAGGTGGTAGTTTATGGATCTTGTTGCAGTATGATGAGGAAAAAGCTCTTGTTTTTTTCTGTCACTGTTGTTCCTCTACCGCTGTGTTATGTTGAATTGCTGTGTTTTGTTTTAGTAAATATAGTTATCAGAGGTCCTCTGAAGGAGGGTTTGGTCCTGCCAAATAGTGATGATCATTCTGAAATGGAGCCTGAGGTTTCTTTGCTCTGGTTGACCAGATTGGAAGCTGAAGTTATTCAGCACTTCAAGGGATCGAGCCCGTGTACATGGCTGCATGCTTCCTTTGCATATTTTGGTTTTATGCTCAGAGCTTTTGCTACTCATTTTCAAATTAACCAGAAAGAAGAGGGAAAAAATCATCTGCCCTCTGGTTTTGCTCCTCAAGCCTCGTAATATTCCTGTCCTGTTTCGGTAGCATGCACTTGTTTGGGCTTAGTTATGTCCAGAAAGAGCGTACAGCTTGCATAAGTCATTGATAACTCACTATTATATCCCTGTTTATTTTTAGACTTCCTTCAAGAGAATTATCCGTCCTTTAACCTGCAGGAGACTGGCTATGACTGGAAGGCGTGTGTGGCTGCCATAAACGGCACAATCCGCAGCCTCAGGCATGACCGTAAAAAGGCTACAGCTGGAATCCACCGGAAGCTCTCGGCAGTGCCAAATGCCCAGCGGAGTGCAAAGACTCCTCCAGAGAGTCCCACTTCAGCAAAGCCATTTGAAAGTGACACCATCAATCTCACAGACTGACACTCTCTACCATCTGTCTCAAATTGTAATTTAGCAGGTTTTTATAAGTCCCACATAGAAGCCTGTTACATTGAGTTGTCCTGTTACTTTGTGTTGTCAGCAGCACTGAATAGTATTTCATGCAAACGAAGGTAGCAGAAGACTTGGGAATCCTAACTCCTTGTATAAGTAGCATTGTGCTCCTCAGAAATTACTTGCACTGTTCCCTGTAGCATTTACAATGTGTGTTCTTCCCTAAAACACATTCTTTACATGATTCATTGACTCTGAAGATTAATCTGATTAGAAGCGATGCATTGCTCATCAAGTCAGCAGAAGCAGATACAGATGTGGAGAGGAAAGAATGGTCCTCCTTGAAAGAAGGTTCATAGCCAGTTAAATTACCTCACTATGTGAGAATTTTACTTTGACAATTAGATATTTTAGGCAAAAATATCTAATGCAGAAAGCTAGATGCAATAAATTATCTTTGGTTTGTGGTTTGTTTGGGGGTTTGTTTTGTTTTGTTTTGTTTTGTTTTGTTTTGTTTTTTTCTAACTTGTTCTCTGTCTCTCACACTTTTTTGCCCCTTGTAGCAGTCTTTGTTGCAGGATAAAGAAATAGGCAGACAACAATGTAAGTAGAGTTGGTAATATTTTCTTTGCTCTTATTTAGCTCTACGAAAGCACAAATAAAGCAGCCAGAATAAACAGTCCAATGATTGGTTCTGAATTTTCTTGATGAAAATTAAAGAAAATACTTCAGGGGCTTGGTCTGCTACTAAGTGGCATATGTCTCATCCACTAGTGTGTATGTCCACAAGATGCAAATCCGCTGCAACTTACGTCTAGAGGATTTGGATCCTGATTCAGATTGAGAAATAATGATTTCCATCAGCTTCAAGTCATTGGTCCTTCAGTTAAAACTGAGGACACATGCTGTACTGTTGGTACACAGTCAGATGGCCAGCATCAGTGCTACACCTTCTCAAGCTCATAATCATAGCTTTTTGTACTCAGGTCTACAAGGCTAGGCATGCTTGCTCTGCTCTCCGGGTAGCCGGCTGCTCTGGAAACTTGACATTCTTAACTTGATTTAACTTAAAATCTTGAAAGATGTGCAGTGATTATTCAGTCACAGAATAGCTGAGGTTGGAAGTGACCTCTGGAGGTCATTTGATCCACTCCCCCTGCTGAAGCAGGGCCACCTTAGAGTCAGTTGTCCACCACCACATTGAGACAGCTTTTGAATTTTTTTTTTTTTTCATATTTCCAAGGATATATTTCTGAGCAACCTATGAAAGAGCTCAGTCACTGTCACCGTAAAAAATGTTCTCCTGATGTTCAGAAGACACCTCCTGTGTTTAAAGTTTGTGCCCATTGTATCTGGTGCTGTCACTAAGCACCACTGAGAAGAACCTGGCTTCATCCTTTTGGCCTTATCCTTTTCGCAGCCTCCCCTCAGGTATTTGTATACATTGATGAGATCCTCCTTTAGCCTTCTCCTACCTAGACTGAACAGCCCCAGCTCTCTCAGCCTTTCCTCACAGTAAAGGTGCTCATGTCCTTTCCTCTTTTTTGTGGCTCGTTGCTGGACTCTCCAGTATGTCTGTGCCTCCGTTGTACTGGGGAGTCCGCAGTTGGACCCGGCACTCCAGATGCGGCCTCAGCAGTGATGAAGAGAAGAGTCACCGCCCTTGACCTCCTGGCAACATCCTAATACACCCCAGGGTGCCATTAGGCTTCTTTTTTGGCACGGGCTTATTGCTGGCTGATGTTCAACTTACTGTCCAGGAGGACATTACAGAGTATACTCTGTCCCATCATCCGGATCATTAGTGAAGATGCTAAATAGGATCAGACCCGGTACTGACCCCTTGGGTACACCACTACTCACTGGCCTCCAGCTAGACTGTGTCACCTTCAGGTGACAATTCAGCCAGTTTCCAGCCCACCTCACTGCTCATTCAGGCCATCAGCAGTCTGTGAGGATCTTGTGAAAGACACTGTTGAAGGCCTTCCTCAAGTCAGGGAAGAGAATGTCCACTGTTCTACTTTTATCTACCAGGCCAGTCATTTTATTGTAGAACTTTGTTAGACAACCATGACCTCCCTTTGGTGAAGCTGTGCTATAACAACTCTTGATGATTTTCTTGTCCCTTACCTGCCTAGAAATGTTTTCTGGGATTAGCTGCTCCATCACCTCCCTGGGGATGGAGGTGTGGCTGACTGGCCTGTAGTTCCCTGGGTTCTCATCCTTGCCCTTTTTCAAGGTAGGAGTGACATCTGCTCTCATTCAGTCTTTGGGCTCTTCTCCCATTTGCCTTGAGTGGCCTCGCAGTGCTACCAGCCAGCTCCCTCAGCACCCATGGGCACGTCCCATCAGGCCCCTTGGACTGATTCCCTGACCAGATTCTGTTCCGCCCACCAGGTCATCTGTGCTCCAGCCTTTCCTGCTTGTCTCAGATCTGGGATTCCTGAAGGCCAGCCTTGCTAGTAAAGGCTGAGGCAAAGGATTTGCAAAGTGCCTCAGGCTTTTCTCATGTTCTATGTCACCAGGTCCTCTGCCTCATTCAGCAGCTGGTCCACATTGTCCCGTTCTTCCAGGAGAGGTGTTTCATCCCTCTGATCACTTTTGTAGCCCTCCTCTGGGCTCACTCTAACAGGTCTAAGTGTTCCTCGTGCTGAGGACTCCAGAGCTGGAAACAGTACTCCATGTGGGGTCTTACTAGAGTGGAGTAGAAGGGACAGAATCCCCTACCTTGACCTGCTGCCCACAGTTCTTTGATGCAGCCCAGGATATGGTTTGCCTTCTGGGCTGTGAGTGCACCTTGCTGGCTCACGTCCAGCTTTTATCCACCAGTACCTTCAAGTCCTTTGCATGGTTACTCTCAAACCACTCATCCCCCAGCCTGTATTGATACTGGGGATTGTCCCAACCAATGTTCAGGACCTTGCATTTGGCATTGTTGAACCTCATGAGATTCACATGAGCTTACCTCTCAAGCTTGTCCAGATCCCTCTGGATGGCATCCTGGGATGTCTCAACCGCACCACTCATTTTGATGCCATCTGCAAACTTGCTGAGGGTGCACTTGATCCCACTAAGTCATGGATGAAGATATTAAAGAGCACTGTTCCAGTGGAGACCCCTGAGAGACAGCACTTGTCACCAATCTTTATCTGGCCATTCAGCGCTTGACGGCTGCCCTCTGGATGTGACCATCCAATCAATTCTTTATCCACGGAAGAATCCACCCATCAAATGTGTATCTCTAGTTTGGAGAGAAGGGTGTTGTGAGGGGTTGTGTCAAAGGCCTTACAGAAGTCCAGATAGGTGACATCCATAGCTCTTGCCTTGTCTGTGATGTAGTCACACCATCACAGAAGACTGCTAGGTTGGCCAGGCAGGATTTGTCCTTGGTGAAACCATGCTGGCTGTCTTGAATCACCTCCCGTCCTTCCCGTGCCCGTGTCCTCTGTGGGTCCGTTATTGTCAAATATTCATGCCCTTGCCTTTCCTTTCTGTTCACCCAACACCAAGCTGTGTTAGTGTACTGAATTATGTTGAAAAAAAAAAGCACAACAACAACAAAAGAATCTAATTTTGAAAATTACTTGGACGTTGATCTCATTAAAAATTAGAAGGAAATTTTATATATTGAATTTCATATCCCACTCAGTTTAATTTGTAAGCTGAAATCCAACAGCAGTAGCTGTGCAGAATTTAATGGCTGTCTTTTGTTGAGTGAGTTCTTTGGGGTTTGGTTGGGTTTGGTTTTTTTGTTTGGTCGGTTTTTGTTTGTTTTCAAAAGAGGAAGTTCAAAAAGACCTCAGTTTATGCTTTTCTGTTACTTTCTTTTTCCAGCATCAGTCAGACAGACCTCTCACTGTCTGCATATCGGCAAGCTGGTGCGTGAGCTTGCCTTGCCCCTTGCCTTCTGTGGGAGTGTAGTCTCAGAGGTCTCACTCTTTCACAGAAAGGAGCTTCTCAGAAGGCTGACACAGGGAACTCGTTTCACCTCTTAAAGTTGATGCAACTGTCGTTCCCAAAACTGTGGCTGTGTACATAGCAGAACAAGATTTAACTAAATCTGCCTTCTCCAAGGCAAAAGTTTCAAGGTTTGTTTGGTTGTTTTTTTTTTTTTTTGTTAGCAGTAGAATAAAATAGCGAAATTACTTGTTCTCACTTTAACTTCTATTCACAACAATCAGACAGGGTTTATGACATACTGTGTAGGATCAGCTTTTTTAATAGCAATTTAGGATATGCAATAGCCTTATCAGATACACAATTAGTGATTCAAGGTTCCCATACCACCTCCTTGCAGAAGTCTTCTGTAGGATTTAAGAAATAGGCTGAATTTGTGAATTATTTACTAGAAATGTTGTACTGCAAATTTTTTTCTGGTTTGCTACTAGCAAATTCTGCTGTTTTGTGCAAATGTTCTTGTAAATGCCAAGGACTTTGTTGAGTGTAGCTATTACTAGCTCCAAACCTCAGAAAAAGCAAAAAATGCTTATGTTTTTTTCAGTAGTTTTATGAGACTTTTTGACTGTCCTTCACAGATTTTAATGGTAGAATGATATATTTATTGAATTACCTGTCTGGCACTGAAATCTCTTGGTGTGATACATACCTATAGCTTCCATATTGAAAAGAGAATTGAATAATAGAATAAAAGTAGAAATAGTTTTCTTTTTTCTGTTTCAAATGTATCAATTTTTGCTAACTTTTATAAAATAAAATTACAGTATTTTTCTGTTAGGAATAAAGTATTTTACAAATAAAACTCATGTATAGCTTCTTGACTACATACATGTGTCTTAATTACTTCTTGCACCATGGTTCTACAGTCCAGGTATGTTTTCCTCTGAAAAGATTCTTTTGATCTCCTTTCAAGAACCAGGGCTTTGAGGAAATCTTCTGATTGAGGTGAGATGATTTCCAAATTTAGACTACCTTAACTGATTCAGTAAACCAGACAAAACTCTGCTGAGGTTTACTTCTCCGTTACAGCTTTGGATGAGCTGTCTGAAACAGAGATTTCCACAAAAGGATAGGAGTTGAGGACAATTTTTAAGGAACTCCTTAAACTGAAACATTTTTAGTAGACTAGGTTCTATTCATACAGTGGACTTAGTTTCTGTATTGGTCATCATTCAAGGAATAGAACAGGGATGGAAGGTCATCTATTCCTTTGAAACACTGAGAATTCGCCACCTGTCCTCCACTTTTCTAGTCCTGTTCCTAATGCAATACCAATCCTTCCTC
This sequence comes from Merops nubicus, assembly GCF_000691845.1. Classification (NCBI taxonomy): domain Eukaryota; kingdom Metazoa; phylum Chordata; class Aves; order Coraciiformes; family Meropidae; genus Merops; species Merops nubicus. Next base: position 108,839 of record NW_008630675.1, on the reverse strand, counting down.
TGCAGGGTAGAGCCAAGCCACTGTATTCATGTATGATTGACATCTCTGGATTTGAGATTACGTTTCACAGTTCAGCTGGTAGTTCTGGCATCAGACCTGACAGCCCTTTAATCCAGCACCGTTCATGTCCAGGACCTGGTGCACGTTTCCCGAGAACGTGTAGATGATTTCTTGATGCATCTATTGTAGCCTTGTGAATGATGGTGCATACAGCAGGTTCATACAATATGTTAATAATTACATGTATAACTACAATATGCAAACAAAATATTTTTAGGTGTTTATTACACAAGTATTAAAATACTTCAGTATTAATTTTCATTTTAGGATTGACTCTAGGCATTGATAGTGATATGGAAATAAACACCAGGGCAAAATTCCGTCCCCACCTCCAGTTCTCACTCGCAAATGTTGTGGATCTCAGCAGAGGTTTTGTGTATGTACTGGGCCTTGCTAAATTAGTGGTCAGATCTTTGTTACTATAAATAAGTCTTCCTGCATGAGCAACACCTTAATGGTTCTGTTTCCAACATAGCACTTCCATATGAGTCAGAAAAGATGGCAAGGGAGTGCTTTTCACTTCCTTCTACAATATGAAGAGGGTGGTAGTTTGTTGTTACTTTTTAAAGTTTAGGCCCTTGAAGTAGCTGTTGGGTGAATGATGAGCTCTCTGTCAGATCCTCCTCTGCTCTTGGGCAGTGTTGCTTTAATTTAGATATGCTGCTAGAAACTATTTCTTAGTGTTTGGTCCCACGTTGCTGGAGAAGGTAGGTTGATACATGAGTGAGCCACATGAAAACGCAAACATACACTGGTCTTCACACACCTGGCAGTCCTGTAAAGGCCTTTCTGTAGGAGTTGGGAACTAGGTCTCCATGAAATATTTCTGTTCTTCCTTACCTGTTGTCCTGGTTCCGTGTAAAAAGGGGTTCAGGGCAGGACCCACATGGAACAGAACTATGTACTCGCCTTTCTCCCCCCCGAGAGAGAGAGAAACACTTTGGGAAAAAAAAATGAAGTATATTGTTTAACAAGGAACAGAAAACGAAAAAGGGAGGTAAGGAAAATAATATATACAAAGATTAGGGGAAAAATACAAAAAGTAAAATATACAAAACCATCAGAAATGGTTCCAGGGTCCCACGGAGTGAAAGGACAACTTCTCTCTCTGAGCTCCAAGGCAGGAGTGAAATAAGAAACCACTCCCTGCCTCTTATCAGAGTGTGTGTGGGAAGGGGAGGGAATACAATGGTTTCACCCCCACCCGGGGTCCTCCCAGTTGCTGGAAGGTCACACCCCCATTCCAAGCCTCAAACCACAACACCTGTCTGTTGTAATGTGAAAGACTTTTATGCACTTGTCAGATAGATCAGTGCACACTCTTGTCTAACATGAACATAGTTGTTCATTGTGCTTAATGTCGGGGATCAACTTGAGTGACACTCCCCCAGTGAGGGAGAGCAGGCTGGGGCCAAAGGCACCCACAGCTCTGGTGCTCAGAGACAGGGTGCTCGGGTCAGGGCTGGGGTGGTGACTGGCAGGGGCCACCAGGGGTCCTAGAGGAGATAGGGTAACAAGTCAGGTCTGGAGTCCAGCTGCAGGCAGCAGCAGAGACACTGCTGCAACATGGGTTTGAGGTTCCTGCCGGAGACCGGGACAAGCGGGACTGAGGACGTGGCTATGACCAGGGTGCCCTGGTCACATTGCCTGGTAAGGGGGACTGCAGAGGACAGGGCTGGACACAGCCACCCTGCAGCATAGCCCTGCAGTGTTGTGGCCAGGGCTGTACTTGCAGAGAGGCCCCAGTGCAAGGGTAGCCAAGAGGGACAGGGACAGGCTGCTCAGGTGGCTAAGGTCTCTTGGTGCCCCTTGGGGCTCTGATCAAAAATTTTGCAGGTTTCACAGCATGTATGTAAATAACCCATCTCACAGACATGTTCAGCTTGATAGCCAGAATTCATCCCTTAGAATGATACTGTTCAGTATTGCTACCATGCAATATACCAGAATCAACACCATTATTTTCTGTTGTCTTCAAGTGTTTGTCCAGATCTTTTGATGGAAGTGCTCATAGGACTTTAGAATATGATGTAGAAAGGGCTAAATGTTTGTGCAGTTCTTTATTTCTAACCTTTTTTATAGACGTGGCAATGTGATAATTTTGTAGTTTTCTTGTACCATCACCGATTTATTTTGTTCAGTACATGGTATAAAGTTATCATGGCATGAAGTGCATAGGAACTGCTGACTTTAAATGCTATCCCAGCTATGACCTTATATAAATATTTAACTTATATAAAAATTTTTTTTTAATTGTCGTCCCCCCACCCCCTTAAGTGATGAGGTGGTGTTGATTACCCTACTCCATGAAAATCACTTCTGCAGTGGGAGCAGAGCTGCTTTCACTCCTGGGTGCCTCGAAGGACTATAGCACCACCTACCGAGGGCCAGAAGTCTTTTCGAGAAACAGAAAACCTTCCTGATTGAAAGTATTAAATATTCTGACGGAATGATGTAGTTCTGAGAATTTAATTTTGGTGCTATCACTGAATAACTGAAGCTTCGCTTTTAGCTGAGCTTTATTTTTTTTAAGCTAAGGCTTTCAATTTAAGAATGATCTGAGTTTGAATTTGTTCAGTGAGATGCTATTTTTGTTTTAGTTGCTTCTAACACAATCTGTAAATCTTTAACACATGAGGCAACGGCTGACATACAGTTTTGTGTGAGTAATAAAATGTGGGGGTGATGGAACTCCAGGATCAGCATAGTCTTTTCTCACAGCCTCAGCAGATTCTTCAGAATTTAATCTACTAGCGTGAACTTTCCAAGGGTGGCATCTGCTTCATAAGCCCCATGGAGGAAGAAAACTCCACACCCATCAGCTGGCAGTCAAGTGCATGAGGCTTGGGAAATTCCCAAAACTGTGCAAAGGGGTCACAGGTTGTCCAGAACAACACCTTTCTGCTCGTAGGATCAGAAAGCAGTATAACAATACTGTAGGTCAGAAAACATTTAAAAATATCATTGGGTGCTTAGTTTGAGGTAGGAAAGGTTGCAGTGAAAGTGTACTAAGAACATGCTAAAATGTCTTGAGAAAAGAAAGGGACCTAACCAGATTGTGAAATTCTGCAGGATCTTCTGTTTGTCAGCAAAGGTTGCTAACCAAAGATGAAAAACTATACTGCTGATAGCATTCTACCTGTGTCTTTTCTATTGAATGCCTTGAATCACTCGAGTTTAGGTGCTGTGTGGACTCATACAGAGTAAAAGGTTCAATATCTGCTGACTAGTGCCTTTCAGTATGCAGAAGGCAGGCCACACTTCTAGCTAGTTCAAGCCAAAGGAGTTAAAGCTCAGGTTACTGCTTGTTTGATGCACTCTCTTCTTATGCCAGTTAATGCCTGCTACTGTCACAACTTTAAACTGCTTCTAGACAAAGCCCGGGTGTCTGTTGGAATCCAGAGTTACCTTATTCAGGTTGGTCTCAAAAGTTTTGAGTCTGAAGACTGAGGGTTTAGCAAAAGGACCCAGAGTAACATCATCTGGAGCAGGCCCCTCGTAGCCCACCGAGCTTCCTATCTTCTTGTCTGTGTGAAACACACACTTCTATAGAACATTACATTCTTTACCTTGCTCACTTCTTTCACCTAGTCCATGTTTTGCCTTACTTGTGTGAACCATGAAAGCTGATGAGAAAGGCAGGCCTGTTTCATTAAGCATCAGTTTGCTTTCTGAGTTCCTCAATACCACTGGAGACTGTTTAAGGGTCTGCAAACAATGGGTCTAGTAAACCAGATTTCA
>NW_008630675.1:59529-105007 GCF_000691845.1 Merops nubicus | reverse complement strand
TCCTGCTGACCACAGAATCAATCTTCCCTCAGATTTGCAACAAATCCACTGAAAGGGATTGGCTTAGTTCTCTGATCCACAAGATAATTCCTTTCCCTTACCAGTTACACAAGCAGGAAATTTCAGAAGGAAAGGGAAAGCTATTTTAGTTGACAGTGGAGGGAAAAGGAAAAAAAAAAATTAAAGTATTTGAGATTCTTGACTGTTGCCCAATACTCTGCTTGTTTTACTGGCTATAAGAAAGGAGCAAACAGAGCAGTTAGTTCCTTGGGACTTGAACATGAAATACACAGGCACATTTTTTTCCTCCAGTTGTCAAAAGAAAGGTGAAAACATTGAGAAATAAATAGTAATTCATTACTGACATAACTGGTTTTGTTGAAATGTTTTTAGAGATAATTTACTGACTCCAAACTGAGAAGAGTGAGTACATTTTTTTTAAAAAAAAAGCGAAATAAAAAAAACAGACAACATGGAACAACAACCAAAAAAACCTCAACAACATTCTGCTGCTGCTTCTAAGAGATCAAAGACAACTTTTCAGTGTCACTATTTTCTGTTCCCTTTTTGCCACTGCTCTGAAGTAAGAGTTAGTTTTCTAGTTTATGGTCATGAACTTCTTGGAAATAAATTCAATAATTTAAAGCAGCAACCTATTAAAACATATTTGTTTTCCACACATTGCTGAACTCTTAAATTCCAGTAATATAGTTTTCCATGAAACATTCTTTCCATCCTTCCACGTATTTGGACTGTAAGTGAGGATTCTTTTTCTGCTGTGTGATCTCATGGAGGTGCTAGCTGAGCACATTTTGTCCCCTTTTTTTTTTTTAAAGATGTAGTTCTATAGAGCTACACTTCCAGTGTTCACTGGAAGCAGAGATAAACAGAAGCAAACATCTTACTTTCCTCCATGTAGCCAGTGAGATGTTTTTTACATGGAGACCTTATTTTTGAATGTGATTTCTTTTTATCTCTTATAACTGCAGCAATAGCAAAAGATACCTTTCCTATGACAAGACAATAAAGACAGCATCTTCTTTATAAAAGGAAACAAACAAACAAACAAAACACCCCAAGCATTGAAGTCTTTTGTATTTTTGTGGTTTTTCTCAATTTCATTTTAAATGTGCACTTGTCCTAACCAAGCCTTTTCTCAGAAACTGTGGGCAAAACCTAGTCTTGCTAAGTCTGGAAGTAAACCTAGTCAAGCTTTTGCTTTGCTTTGAATTTTTTATACTGATACTTGAGCCTAGGGCCCAATTCTGCAAACTGCATCTGAGTGTGCAACTTCCATCCTATTTATGACCCCACAAGGTAGGAAAGATTAAGATATGGAAACATGGCTGAAGGGTCAGGATGTAGTTAGCAAATAAGAGCTTCATTCAAATAAAATTTAAAAAAGAAAATAAGTAAAATAACTCATCAAAGGATCACAAGGATCAAGCATAGGAAGAAGTTACTGTGGGCACTCAGATAAGCTCTGCAGATGTAGCTAATCCATCCCCCTCCTGTGGGTTACTAGCGTCATGGCAGCTGGGTAATGTATCCATCCCAGTTCATAATTTGGCATGTGAGCTTGTGCTGCACAGGAACATGAGCTTGAACAAGTACCCTGGACTCTGAAGAGTAGTGGCTGAGGTGCTTGCTCAAATGCTCTTCTGCTGACTACAGTGGACGCAGGAAGAAAGACCAAGAGGAGGGGCAGTGCCTTAGGCTGCCACAAATCTCTGCTGAGGGAACAGGAGCCAAAGCATCATCTTCTACTCTGTCACAGGGATCTAAGAATACAGTCACAACAACCACCAGTGAATCCTGCCTGCTTTGCACAATGCAGAAATGTAATCTTCGGTACTTTGGATGATGGAGTTATTTCCCGTGTCTGTCTCAATTTCTCCAAAGAAAGTCCATTCATTTAAATGTCAGGAAAATGATAGTGATCATTAAAAGCCACTCATTTGCAGAATAGAGGGATGCTGAAACCATGACAAGTAAGCTTTCTGGGCCAAGGGTCCCTTTATTTTTGTTTCTGTACACGATGCTTTGTGCAAAAGGGTTTCTGAGCAGAGACCACATAAGCAGTACAGTAATTAAGTAGATTCTGGCCTTCATTAGAAGGCCTGACTCAAATGCAAATGAAAGTGAAAGTAACCTCTCTGCAGATCTTCACTGAGGTAGGTCAGATTTTTTGAAGGGTAGCTATGTAAAATTCTAAATTTTATGTGGGTTATGCATGAATTAAAAAAATTTAAGCTAGAACTATTTTGAAGTAGCTCTTGTAATCAATATTAGGTCTTCAGCCAGGGGAACAAATGCAAATACATCTCATCTCCAGCTGCAGATGAGTTGAAATGTGGAGTCCCTAACCCTAAACGCATCCTTTGAACACTTTTTTTCCCTTTCTGCTGACAGCCTTTTAGCAGCATCCCCTCAGGAGGCTTATATTATAAAGTGTAATCTATCTTCTGTTTGGTGAGCTCCAGGATATTTAAAGAAAAAGTGCTGAAAGAAGCAGACTGCTGCTGTATGCCTTGTCCTGAATCAATTTGTCAGCCTATGTGCCTGTTTACTAGTGAAGCCTTGCTTACCTTTATTTTAGGATTGAGGTAGATATCCTGTGTGCTAGAATATAGGTATTTCCTTTATTTATCTAGTGGCTCCTTGGTCTGCCTCTTCCTTTTCTGCCTACACCCTGTAGCCATGAGCCACCCTCCTCTGTCCCCAGAAGGAACCCATCCAAATCAGCGTCAAGTCAAGCCGTTCCCCACTGGGATGTCCATCTGATTTCCTTCTTTCCCAGCTCCACAGCATACCTGGCTAGATAAAAGCACTTGGGCTTTTGAACACTGAGCACTTTTTTGTCTTTATATGCTTTCTGCTAGCTTGGAAAGGTCAGCTGGGAGAGCTGTTGTTTAAGCAAATACAGCTCAGCCAGTGGTGAGTCAGTAATTTGTATTGTCTGGTATCTCCTGACTTGCATCAGAAATGGGAGAACAATAGCAGCCTGACTCCCTGGGGACTCTGTGGGTTTGGTTTTTGTTTTGTTTTTAATAAAACCAAGAACATTTGTTGGCAATCGGAATGTCTTGGGGTATTACACTGAGATCATGTATTTTAGCTGAGCTTTAGTAGGCCTTCTAACGGGAAGCACTGCACAAAAAAATAATTGTTCTGTGCAAAAAGAGGAACATTTTTTGTCTGCAAAAGGCATTGTATTTTGTATGCGATCTCATGTTCTGAAGTGCATTGTGAATGTAGCTGAAAAGATACTGTAAAGGACTCTGCAGAAAGATATAACCTCAAATACGCTGTGTAAGAAAATTTTCTCTGAGGGAGAAAATTTTATGAAAGGGAAAATAAAATACCGCTAAGCTTCTGTCTTGAAAGCAATGCAAATGTTAGACTACATTTCATTTTTGCACATACTAGCCACCCCTTTCACTAAAAAGAAAAACTGATCCAAGCCTTTTCTGCAGTCAAAAACAATGTTTTCACCATCTGTAATAGGTACCCTCCTCACTTCAGCCTTATTGTAGCCCATCATCAAAGTCTGTTTTCTGGTGTGCTGCAGAAGAGAATTAATCTTCTTACAGTTTTTTTTTCTTCTTCCTTTCTACATTCATATGACATTTCCTGTGAGACTGTGAATCCTCCTATCTGTGCACACCATAAAACAAATATTGGAATTGTAGGTAATTTTAAAGAAAGCTTTTTGAAGAAAAGTGCTTTAATTAACATTTACTTTTATTTGCAAAGGAACCTTGAAGATCCTTTATATCAGAATATAGGTCACGGCTCCCAAAGAATACCAATGATGTACTGTAAACTATGCTATTGATATATTAGTGTCAGACTCCCAGGCATATTAAATCTGCATGACTATGAAGCACTAATTATTTCTATTAATTTCAATTATGGTAATGTGTAGTGACTACAGCGGAGGTCTGAGCCTGCTCTAGAAGGTGAGAACACACAGGAGAGCCAGTCAGTCCTTGCTGAGCAGCACTCACAGGTGAGTAAGAAGTGGGCACCAGGCAGCATCCTTGTCGTGGCTGTGGAGGGGGAGCCAAAATTAAGTCACTGTGCCTTGCCCAGGGGCACTCTGAAGCCTGTTGCAAGGCTTGTCCTGGGAACCCAGGAGTCTTCAGCCAATATCCTGGTTAGGGAAACAGTGCTGGAGTGTCTTGCATTTGTAGTGGCAATAACTGGCAGATTGTTAGAAGAAGTTTGATATGGACAAATGGGGCTGAACAAAAACCTGAAGCCTCCCCAAGGTGCAGCTTTCCCTGTGGAAAAGTGTAGCTGTGTACCTGGGGAGGCCACTGTCCCAGCCAGGCTGTGCTGGGCATTGCTCTTGTACACTCGCTTGCTCCTGCACAGAGTGTGGAGCACAGGGGAGTCCACAGAAGGAGCCTTGAATTCCTCCCCCGTTGCCTGCACAGAAGCAGAGACACTGAGGGGATTTTCTCCAGTGTTTGCGTTGAAGACCTGAAGCTGAGGGGGTTTCTTTCCTCAGATGCTGGAGATAGAAGGAGTAAAAGTAATGAAAATCTGCTAAAGACTGAAAATAATAGAATTCCTCATATTCTCCCATCTTCTCTAACCCCCTGGAGCATATGAATTCATTGGCAAGATAAGCCAGATACTTTATCCACTTGGCCATGCAATCTTGGTTTCTATCCAGGGGACTTTACAGGTGTAAAATTAACCACAGGAGAGCTCTTCCATTGTTCACTGACTGCAGTGCAAACATATGGAGGACTACAAGTGAAAAATAATTAAAACAATACTTGAGTACATGCCTGTTCTCTCATTTTATATGTACAACACATGTAAATCCGTCCTCTTCATTGTTTCATTATCTTAATACAGAAAAGTGAAACTTTTTTGTTTAAAACATAGTTTTCTCTGTGCAATAGCACCTTTTGGAGATAATTTGTGCCTGCTGAGAGCACAGTGGTGTCCAGAAATGCGCACAAAAAGAAAGGTTTCATTGCTTGGCATGAGCAACAGAATACCTTGGAATGATCCTGTGAAAATACTATGGCAGACTTCTCTAATTTGGCTGCCAATGCTTTTCAATAGCATACCTCTTAAAAAAATAAATCTGGATTTAGCTGATACTAAAAGGTCAATCAGCTACACTAAATCGTTTTTAAACCTGTCCTGATACACACCCATCCAATAAACCAGGGAGGCTACTTCTGAGATTTTCTTCTATCTGGTACAGAAAATGTATTTTAAAATTCACCTAGACACAAGCTTACTCAGCAGACTGGGGTGGTTCCAAATCAAGTGTCTTTTTTAATTTAAATTTTTAAAAAATCTACCTAATTATATTTTTTTCCTCAAGAGACAGGAACAGCTGCAAAGGTGCCATTCTGATTTCTCTGATAAATAGCCTGCATTTTATTTGCTTATTAAGACTATTTAGCACTCCTGAAAGGTGCCAGTTTGAGAGCTGCAGAGCATCCAATTCTAATTATTTTTTTCTTCCTTTTTAATTTTTTTATTTTTAAGTGGCCAGACCAACTGTGGCATAGGCAGCTGTGTTATTGGCTTCCCCACTGTGCTCGGCAATCTCAAAAAACACCGAGAGGGGTTCACTCAATTTTCTCCCTCAAGTGGGAGGGGTGGCAGAGTTGTTGAAACTTGGGTGGGATCAAAGAGAGAAAGAAAGGAGGAACAATAGAGACAGCAGTGTGTCGGGGCCGGGGGGAGTGGAGGGGACCGGGAGGGGTGTGAAGAGCATGGGTGAAAGAAACTATGAAGTTTCATCAAAAGGTGAAGTAATGAAGCATTACTGAGGAAGGGAAGGATGCTCCTCCAAAAAGGGGGAGGACCGCACAGCAGCTACGTAGTACAGGGAGATAACAGATCTACCCTCACCTGACACTAATCTGTCCTCTTAAATATTTCTTCCCCCACCTGAATAAAAGAAAATCATGCTTTACTTTCTGACAGTACTGTGCATTTGACTGAGGATCTAGACTAACATGTTGGTGTTAAAATAGATTAATATGCATATACATCATTGTGTTTGTGTGCATAGTGACTGAGGATTGCTGCCCCAGAGTTTGCCAGCATAAATTACAGTGCAACTACTCCAATCTATTAGTAGTTAATAATTGGCAGTTGCTGGGGAGGGGAGTGGGTGGGAGTGTTTCATGGCAATTGCATCTTCAAATATGGTATATGTTATGTTCTAGTAGCTCTTTTTTTTTCCCAAAGCAGCAAACAAAAAGAAGCTTACAATACAAACCACTGCCTGGTTACAAATATGAAACCCATTAGGTCAATTAGTAGCAGAAGAAGGAACTTTTGGGTCCATATTTGGGGTCGTTATCAAATCTGCATCTTATATTTATTGCAGTCAGTTTAATTTAATGCCCCACCCCCAGTGTGTGTATGTGACTGCTTGTGTGTATATGGACAGACACAGAAAACATATATAAGAATTATTTGCATATAGCAATAGAACTGGTTAGCACTATTTCAATAGCATGCAGGCATACACAAACAGGCGTGTATAAAATTTCATGTAGACAAATTCTTTTTGAGCACTGAATTTGGAGATTGACCTCTGTAAACTGTTCTTTTGGCCCAGCTCCCTACCATGAACATCAGGAGGAGCAGGTTTAGAGCTCAGCTGCAGCTGAATGCAGGTTTGCAGCAGATTACAGCTCTCCTTTAACCTGGATTTGATTTGCACTGCCAGTCCTCGCGGGATGGTGCTGGGTTATGTGAGCTGAAGCCCAGGAAAAGGTCAGGCTGGTACAGCTCCATAGAGCCTGAGCTGGTGCCAGCACACCACCCAGCTGAAGACCTGGCAGGGTAAAGAAATTGTACATCCACAGCACCATAGGCACAGCCAGCACAGATCTGGTGCTAAACTCTGCCCCCTAACAGCTATGTCAGTCTGGTCATCTGGCTTTTGCTCAGGGAGTGAAACCCCCACTCCTTTCAGGCCCCCTGATTTGGATGGTCACAGGACTTCCCAGGTTTCTGTTGTGGGCCCCTGTGTGTATGCCCCCTTCCTCTGCTTACGGCGGCTTCTGGAGGGGATCACTAGGAATTGCTTAATTTTCCACTTCCATTGTCTGCAGTGGGGGGAGGTGGCAAAATATTTTGGAGACAGTAATGCTAGAGATGATCTCAGAGTGCAAGTGGAAAACAGGCAGCGGCAGCAGCAGGCAGGAGGAGGATGAGGAAGAAGAAAAAGAGGAGGAGGGTTAGGCAGCCTTGTCCCAGCACTAGAGCAGAGCATCAGGCTATGAGGGCAGGCAAAAAACAGATCTTGTGCCATCCTTTCCTGGCTTTAAGGGACCAGTGGGGAGCTCAAGGCTTCTTCACAATGAAGCAGCTGGGCAACACCTGCAGGAAGTTTACTTAAGTCCTTACTGTATTATTTTGGGAATCTGACTGGATGCCAGGCTGGCTGCTTCTGAGGAAGTAAATACTTGAAGACAAAATGTTCAAGTATTTTGGCTAAGCTGTGTGTGCTGGCAAGAGGGGAAAAAAAAGCAAAGCGTGCAGTCAACAACAGCCCAGCTAGATTGGAATGTGGAGCTCATAAAAAGGAGAGAGGCCCGAAGCTTGGATGGGGCATAGTGGAGCAGGGCAACTTCTGCCCAGGCATCCCTGCTGGGCCAGCCTGGCACCTGCACTGCTGAGCCAACCTTACCCCTGCCGGGCTCCTGTGAGCAGCACTGCCGAGGCACAGGCAGGCACAAAAACGTCAGGCACGTGCTCTTCATAACACCCAGCTAGTGGTTTTAGTGGAAAAGGCAGGGTGTATCTGGGCATATTTACACAGATCTTTGCTTATATGCTTTTTTTAGACCTTATGGAAGCCAAGAAAGCAAAAGCTCCCCATAATGGTGTGGTCACTATAGGGAATGTCTCCTCCTGCATCGCTTGTAGCTGTGTGAATTCTGCCATCACTTGTAGTTCTATAGGTGAAGACCTTGAATTTGAAGAGCTCAAAGTAAGGCTGGGATGCCCTTATGTTCATCATAGTGTCACACAGAGAGCGAGCAGATTAAGTACTACAAGGTACTACTATAGGGTGTACATTGGTCCTGTTTGAAAACGGTGCCAGTCTATGTAGATCAGACAGACAAAATGCCATCCAAGGGAGTGGGATTTATGCAGAACAAACAACAGGAAGGTGTCTATTCCTTTTTTTTGTATTCCATTGGTGTATTCCTTTTAAAGTGTGTTCTTTGAAGAGAAAAGATATTTGCCAACCTCAAGGTCTGAGTCACCTTCTGTAGTTAGAAATACTGCAACTGTACAAGCCTGTGTTGGACTGGAGTGGGTATCTGCACTCCATGCCAAGCCGATGCCTTACAGGCCCGGTGGCTGCTATCATCAGCCATAAAAGGAGTCCTGAAAAAGGCAACTACCTTATCTTCTGGGATTTAAATCCTTTGCTTTTGGGACCCGAAGCTCAATGTCAGTAGACAGGAATTTCTGCCTGATGACCTTTATCATGATAACCCAGTAAGTCACAACATCTGCGGGTGGCAAGGGGCATGCACAGCCCATCTGGGAAGCTCTTGGGAGCCCACATGACAAATCAGTAGGGGAGGGATGTGTCCAGAAACACAGAGGGAGAGAGGATGTCCTAGTGCAGTCCTGGCACTGCCAGTACCATGGCAGCCACTCCATTGACCTTCCCTCTCTCATGCCATGCTTACAAATGTTGCCATCCAGGCTGTAAGGGGGTTGGGTTCACCTAGCTGAGCAGAACACACTGTTAAAATCGCAGCCTGGTTGCTTCAGAATCATGCCTCCAGCAAGCCTTGCTCTGTTTGGTCCTCCTGGGAGCTGAGCTGCCTGTGCCCGACTCAGGCAGACAGATTCTCCATCCCCTGAAAACAGATTTAGAGCCAGGAGCTGCTGCGTGCTTCCTCCCCATTCCCACTTGCTAGCTCACGGCAAGGTCTCCCAGAGCCCCGTGACCATGCTGGTCCCTCCCAGCCCTGCAGTGCCTTTCTGCTTGGTACATACCATATGACCATGGAGGTATACCAGTAAGCTCTGACCTATTTTCATATTGCCCTCAGATCCATGGGTAGGAAGGTTTTCCCCTTTTCTCTCCTGCTGATCCTCAAATTGTTATTTTTCATGGTGCTGCTAGTATTTGTTTATCTGAAATGGAAAAGGGACATTCCTCTTTTCTATTTGTTTGTTGGATTCTAAGCCTTTTGTGCTTTATTCTAGCCCAAGAGGACAGGGCCACTACCTCGTTCTCTCATCTGTTATGCCTCTCTTCAGCAATGTCATTTGGACAGAAAATACCTCCTGTTAAAATGAAAGGCAAAACTGGGAATGGAATGCAGGCTGTTAGATACAGTGCTAGGACTTTGAGAGCCTTACCATACGTTCCTCAAGCCAAGAGGCCTGCCACAACACTTGCTGAAACATGGCTTTTTCTTCAGACCCACCACCAAAGTTAAGGCCCTTCTTTCCTATTACAAATGGCACAGTCTGGGAATGTCACAGCCTGAGAAGCACAAGTCCCACAGCACAGAATTTTTTGTTGTTGCCCTCGCAGACAGGGACAGAGCAATTAATCAGAATATTTTTAATCATCTTTCTTTTCTGTTACCAAGCCCTGTTAATGTAATTGCCAAAGAACAACTGCTAGCTTTTTAGGGAACTTCTGTGCTACTCCTTCAGTCTTCAGAGGATTTAAATGGCTTTTTCTCATGGCAGCACAGGGAGGATTACACATGCATTGGTCTTGGGGAAAAGATGGTGATACCAGCAGTGGGAGCAGGAAGCACGATGGTAGCAGGGGTAGCAATGGCTGCATTGGGACACCTCTTTCAACCTACACTGCCAGCAAACACAGTTTAGACAAGGACAGAAGTTTCTGACCAGCACAGCTTGCACAGACACGGCTAAAGACTCAAGATGTCTGGTCCCTTCTAGGCATATCTGTCAGACCTAATCCCAGGCCTTTGAACAAACAGAAGAATTTTCTCTGGCTTGGGCCAAGGAAGACAGGTTCCTTTCTGCTTAATTTCTGTGAAAGTCTGTGCTGCTGAAAGCATTAGCATTACTTGTTTGGGTACTGAGGCCCATGAGTAAAGTCTCAACCTGACCCTAAATCTCATGCACTTGAAAACGTGGCCCCTTTGTGCTGCCAGAGTAAACCACCTGTGATGTGCTTGAATCAGATGCAGAGCATGCAGTCACCTTTCTTGATCAAAGGAGGATTTCCCCTAAGCTTGCTCTTGAAACCTGCCATTATGAGTCTGCTTCAGCCACCCATGCACTCTGCAACAGTCAGCACAATGTGTCCAGATTAATGTCAACAGCTCTTGGCGCAACACTCCTTTGGAGCAAAGCTGAGCAATGGGAAGAAGAGGCAAAATCTTCTCAGTCGTGATGACTCGTGTCCTGTCCTTTAGCAGTTCAGCAGAGCACAAAATACTCATCTCTTCAATGAGGGAATGAGGTAATGAAGCAGTTGCAGGAGCAGGAAACCAAGCTGGAATGGAGACTCCAGATCAGATGTTAGTGCACTCTGCAAATAAATCAATGCACAAGTCATTCCTACCATCATACTCCCCACACCCTTCAACCTCCCCTAACTTAAAACTTGAAGCCACATCTCCCCTCGAAAACTAGTGCAAAAGTTTAACTCCTGATTTCACAGTATGCTTTCCTATTTCAAATTTGTATTTCTTGGTTGCACTAGCCCAAATAGTTGGATTGCTATTGCTGCTGCAACTTTAATAAAATATCCCTCAGTACACAAAAAAATCCTGTGTTTGAGAGGCTAGGAAAGAAAACGCTTACAGATGGTGGCTTTTCTGGGAAAAATTAGGAAAGCAGAAAGCATCTACAATGATAATGTCCTTCTGAGACCTGACTGTGTGGAAAGGTATGCAGAAGACCTGTTGTGTCTTCTACGGGCTGACACTTGGACCCTCTGTCAGTAACAGCAGCTTCCTCCTCCAAGTGACCACAGTTAGTGACTACAACATGCTAATTTAGTTTCTCTTGGTCTGTGTAAACTCATTTTTTCCATCAGACTGGCAATAAGTTGGCGTGCCTTGCCTTTCTCCTGTATCTTAAGACAAGACAATGAAGCACAGACCACACAATAGTGGTTTTTTTTCCTGTGGGGAGCCATTGTTTCCTGAGGAACCAGTGTTTTGTTTAGGAGTAGTTTTATTAAAGAAGAGGAGATTCTGAGGATTAACCCCACCTCTTGCCATTTCTTGGGACAACATACCCAAGGTGCCACAACAGGGAAGTGGAGGTGGGATCCCTTTTCATCTAAGAGGTATGTAAGAATATAACTCCCATCCTCTTCCTGAAACACTGCATCAGACCAAGGGTTTATTTAGTTCAGGAACTAATCTTCCATAGTGGGCAGAAGGAGACACTCAGGAAGAGTGTGCAAAAAAATCTTCGAGCCCTGTCAGCCTTGTTCTGGCACACCTTTTCAGCCTCCACCAGCCAGGAATTTGTGGATGTTGTGTTTTCAATTCCATTTAATAGACTCTTCCCTGGGAACTTTTTCTAACCCCTTTTTCAGTTGCTTTGAGCCATTTATGGCAGTGAGTTGCACAGCTATAATTATGCACAGTGTGAAGCCAGCTTCTTCTCTGTGTTGTTTTTCAAACCTGCTGCTCGTCTTTTTCATGGGGTACCTCCTAACTTGCAAGAGATCAAAATTTTCTTCCTGCCTACCTTCCCCATGACAGCTGTGGTTATACAGCCCTCAGGCAGAAATTGCCTCTGTCATCTCTGTTACTGCTGTAGAGGAACAAAGTGTTCATCTCTAGTCCTTCGTGTGAGAGGTCCCGTGCTTCTGACCACCCACTTCATCTTTCTTTCTACCTTCTCTAATTCCTCTGTATTCCATTTGGAAAGGACTGACCAGAACTGCATACAGTAACCATGATGTATGTGCTCTATTGATTTCTGCACAAGCATTGCTTACTTTTTTCCTCCTGAGCATGTACGGCACAATAGCAATGCTAATTATTCTGCCCTGCCTTAGCAGTGTGTTATTTCTCAGGCTGCTGAAAGCTGAATTTCTGAGATAAGTGGGTAGTCTGTCCACTAGTGCCCATTCACTCACTGAGGTCATTCACAGAAGTTGGTCCTGGAAGAAGTGGCAAGTTTGCGATGTTGGTACATGCTCCCTGAACACTTAATTCATTCTGATAAGTCACTGAGGAGGTGACCAGATGGAAGTGATTCCATGTGCTGCAATACAGGCTGTCCTCAAGAGCGCCATGGAAAAAAAAAATCAGTGGAAAGTTTGCTCTCCAGCCATAGCTCAGAGAATCTCCAGAACTTACACAATGTTTTCAAAAGCTAAAAAACTCTGACCTTTCTCAGGAAGGTGCTTGAAATTTCCTGAAGAAATTTAAAATATTTCTGTTAAATTTAGCCTAGATCTATCTTAGTAAACTTTAAGCAAATGGCCTCAGGTTGTGCCAGGGGAGGTTTAGGCTGGATATTAGGAAAAAATTCTTTGCCAAAAGGGTCTTTGTCAAGGATTGGAACAGGCTGCCCAGGGAGGTGGTGGAGACACTATCCTTGGGGCTATTTAAAAGACATGTAGGTGTTTAGTTACTTGGTTTAGCAGTGGACTTGGCCGTGTTAGGCTAATGGCTTGACTCAATGATCTTAAAGGTCTTTTGCAACTGAAACAATTGTAGGATTCTATGATCTGCTAAAAATGAAGAACTACTAAGAATGCTAAAAATGTGTAATCTAATTCCTCTTTAGGTCTTTATTCATTGTGGCAATTAAATATGCACATTAGTGCTCTGTTGCATTAGGATCTAAGTACTTCCATACGATTAAATGTTGTGCTAAACTGGGTCCCAAAGACAACAATGCTGTACAAGATTTTAACCTGAATTGCTGTCTGCTGTGCACTTTAGTTTAATGCAGAGAATATTTATTACTTTAACAGATTTTTTTTTTCTGTGAAGACAAATTTACTCTAAAATGCCACACATGCTATTTTAATGATACCAGCTTGCAGAATTATTTTGTGATAGGAATAATTAATAAGTTTTTTTATATATACATATGTTAAAAAATATGGTTAATCTCTTGATTAACCTCTTCAAGATCATTCTAGGCAGCAGCATGTTTGCAGCTTTGGCTATGCACACATCAAAGCATTTTGGGGCTATATGTACAGTAAACTAACCAGAGTTTCATATTGGTTTACATAGAAGTAGATAGATGTAGAGATATCTGTATCTATATCTAGGTCTAGGTCTAGGTCTAAGTCTGTATTGGATTTATTATAAAGAATATCTGAAAAACAGGATAGAAGCAATTTTATACCTCATCTAATCCAACCCATTGCATGTTGAGCTATAAGCTTATATGATCATTAGGATCTACAACAGTGCAAAGGCTTCAAGAGACAACACAAATGCTGCTTTTCACACTGGTGCCCCCAGCTATCCCTGGTTTCTTTTGGGTTTGCATTGTGAGCTTATTTAGCCAGGAATGCTTCTTTCAGCAGTGGCATCTGCAGCGTATTGAATATTGGAGCGTACTGCCATCCATTCTGCTTTCATCCAGTTGAATTGCTGGAGTGTCCTGCAAAGAAGTCCCAGGATTTGCCCGCAGCCACAGAATGACTAGCGGTCCAGCTGTTTTTAAAAAGTCAATAATTTTATTGTTTCTTTTCTTTACCAACTTTATTACAAGGCATCCCTTATACACATTAAACTATTTCTCTTTTTCAGAGGGAAGGGACCTTCATGGATAGCACTTACATTTGCACTCAGAAGCTTGATCATCACCTTTCCTGATGGAAAAAATCTTGCCCAGGAATTACTAGTGAAATTTATTCTCCTTGTTCTATGAAGTCAGTCAGTGGACAAAATAAGCTAAAAAAAATGAATTGTCTTTGGCATAACTGAAAATACCCAAATTGCCATCAGTATTGTCTATTATATAGCCCCATCTTCTCTCTCACTTTGCAGACCTGGTGTTACTGTCTTTAGAAGCCTTTTTTCTCCACTACCTGCCAGTTTTTCAGGTCAACCTACATGGTAATGTCATTGAATGATTTCATGACACCTGCTCATGCCTTGTAACTACCCAGCTATTTATTTCTAAAATTTTTGCCTCTGATTTTCCTTGATTTGTTGTCTGATTTTTATAACCTTATTTTTATTAATTGTGATCATGATGATGATGTTGATGATGATGATGATGTCTAAGTGGAAACCATAATGTTGTCCCATTCATGAATCTTGTGTCTTTGCCTTTTAAATTCATTTTTTATTAATGAGGCTGGAATACCACAGAGATAATAGACTAATATTAATGGATGGTAGTGTCTGTGTCCATGGAAATATGGCAGCAGCATTACAAGACACCATATGCTGGCATGCCAAAGTGCTCAGATTTAGCTTGATTTAACTTGATAGCCTGGTAATACCTCAAGAGATGTGAAGATATCCACAAACACAGTAGCTGCAAATGTGCTTTTTCCCCAAAAATTTCACTGGCTTCTCAGGGTTACTTTTTTAATTTTTCCAGAGCAGATTTTGACACTAGTTACCAAACACAGTCAGGAGTTGAGTTCAGCTGCATTATATGTATGTGAACTTGTGGTCTGACCCATCTTGAGTTGCTCATCCACAGGACCAGCCCTGCTCACCATTGTCTTCACTCATTGGTAATGTCACCTCTGCTCTGGCCTTGATTGTGTCCTCACTGACTTAGTCACAAAGACAGAAAGAAACCCGTGAAATTTAAGTTAGAATTTCCACTTTAAAGAGTCCAGTGAAGAGGTATTAAGTTATTCGAAGCTGCTTGGTCATTGCTATTTTGGGTTACGGTGAAGTGAACCCTCTACTTCTTAACGCTGGTAGTGTTGTCTACCACAGAAGCAGGCTGAAATGGGCTCACACAATGTTGTTTTTCTCACATGATATCCCACATTTCTAGTCTCTTACTGGCTTCCATGGGGATACATGAATAAATCCAATTACAAAATTTTTTTACTACTTTTTACTCTCACTCTGTTCACCAGATGTGCAAACTCATCCTGGGCTTTGGTTGCCATCCGGGCTTTCTTTTTTAATTTATTAACTTAGCCTCAGTAATATGGGTTCCCTCAGGGCCAGATCCTGCATGCAGCTTGAACCCTATAGCCCGTGGTCCTCAGCAGGTGTTTGCACTCATGTGGGGTGTGTGTGTGGAGCTGCGAATACATCCCTGCCCATGGGTCCCAGTCCACTATGATGCATAAAGTGGACTAGAGCTGGTCACCCTCTCAGGCTGCTGGGAGTACTTGGCATAGCTAGCAAAAATTAGCACAGCTGAGATCATATACATTTTCATTAATCATCGTGAGCCTTAAATAAAAGCAGCACTGCTGGCAGCTCTGATTAAGAGCATTCCACTGATCATAAAAGCCTAACGCTAAAATGAATTGTTTAATGTTGAAAGATTGAGATAACAGCCAAATAATTTGATTTATTGCAAAACTAAGACATAAGAAGAAAGAAAATATTTCAAAATAAAAATGCTACAGTCTCTGTGGCAAGCCCTGGGCTAATTTCAGGCAGATCAGGAAAACAACCCAGCTCCCTGGCCAGTCTGCATTAAAGTACAGAGTGGTCACAGCCCCTTGATGCCTGATGGGTACTTTGGCCAGCAGTAATATGGAAAAAGGAAGCTTGAGAAGCCTGAGCTTTGCCCAGTAAGTCCATTCCACTCCTCTGTGTGTGTGTATGCATTTTCACATGCCCCTACTATAATAGATACACATTTTTATACAAAGAAAGAAAATTAATACAAGTATTATATATTGTGAGTGGAATTCACCCCACCTGACCACTTCAGCCATCTGAAATCTGTGCACTTGGTCATGTTATTTGTTTTCAATAGACTCTGTTGTCGCTGGAAGGAGCAAAAGCAGCTCCTTGGTGAACAGCCATTTAAGGGGATCTGGGTCGCCTTCTGGAGGTGTCTGTTTCTGTCCATTGTCTAGGAAGCGAATCAAGACTCTTAGGTCAGATTAGACCCCTAGGTTGTAGATTAAGCTAGATACTTGTACTCCTATGTATGTGCACAGGATGATAGCAAGTGTGAGTAAATACACAATATCTCATCTTTAGACCATGAGCCCTCAGAGCTCATTCGCAAGAAGTAACCTGCTGTTCCGGTGTGTGCTGAAGGCTCCCACAGAGCTCACCATCCCACGCATGAAATACACTTGTAAATCCCCTACCACACTCTTGATAACGGGTTAAAAACTAGAGCCCCTCTTCTGATCTCAGTTCTGACTATCTTCGTGATGCTCAGCAACTTCGTTTTCTTTCAGGATGGTGGACTGTTTGGAAGGGCCAAAAGGCCGTTCATTATCAGCGCTGCAGACTGTGGGAATGATGGAATAGGGAGGTGGTGTATGAGTCATTTGGCAGAAATGAGACATAATCCAAACTTCTCAATGCCTACTTAGCTACTGAAGTGGCTGCTGTGTCTCTGTTAGCAGCTAAACATCTGTCAACTTGCTCTGCTGTAGCCAAAGCTTAATCAGTGGCCAGCCAACTGCAGGCTGGGCAGTGGACCTCTACCAGGGTTTGAGGCAGATTTTGCCTATGACCTGTGTGAGTTGTGCAAAAAGAGTTGGGAGAAGCCCAAAGACTAGCTGGCTGCTGCACTTGTCCACCAGAAGACAATACTCTCCTCTGGGTGGGCAGAAGTTTGCAAAGGAAGTGTGATGTCTAGGTATGAGTGCCAAGCATGGGGACATATGCACTGGGTGTGAGACACATTCAGGAAGTGTGTGTCCACCTCATCAGGGCATAAAGTACAAGAAACTCACTTGGTGTATGTGTGTGAGCATTGTATCCTCTTAACCCCCATTAGCTTATAGTTGCAGTTATTTCAGTGTGCCTTTTTCATAAATGTGTGTGTATGTCTGTCTGCTTGTGAGCATATGTCTTAAAAATGAGTGCATATGCTACTTTAGTCTGCCACCCAAATCCTCTTCCCAGTCTCCCACCTGGTTTATTCAGGACTCATCCTGCTTTGGTTCCCACTTTAATGGTTACACTCCCTTTGCTTTCTCCATATGCATGAGCATGTATAGATGCCAGATAGCATCAAAGATTCCCCAAAATAATTTCCTCCTGGAAAACTGCCAATGAAAAATGGGGCAGACAGCAGCTTTGTCAGTACACTGTTGCAGTGGAATTAATCTGTTTCTTTGTTTTTAAGGGAGGGCTGTGGTGTAAATCAACCTGGCTCACACCCTCCTCTGCAGGAGGAAGAACATTCCTGGGTTTCACTATTCCCTTGCTGGTTGTTGAGCATCAGAGCTGAAGCTTTCTCTTAAAGTCAAAATTTTCAAGTACTGACCTTTTAAACTTCCTGGCATCGAATCACTTTAACATCTTTGTGCTCCTTATTGCCCAGTAAATATGGATTCCTACCCTAGTAAATACAGATTCCTGCTGCATCACAACGGTTATGGCTTTGCCTTTGGTTATGGCTCTTTAAACATTTTAGCAGGGCTTAGCCACAGGCAAATAAGCATAGGAGAAATTCCTGTTTAGTGTTAGAGCCCTTGGTTTGGTGCCTCCTCAGGGCAGCTCCCCATGGAACAATTTGCATTTGTCAATAAGTGAATATTAAAACACAAGGGGAGCATTCTTTCCCTTCTGATATTGTATTTTTTGTCTGTTTTGAAATTATTCTGAATTCTAACATGATATACCCATGTGAATAGGAATATTCCAAGCACTGTCTGCTTGTTGTGATCCTAATAAACAGTGGATGGCACTAATAGAGTCTCTAGCACGTTTTTGGAAGAGGAATATAGATGGCATATGGCACAGGAGAATAATTTCATAGTAATAAGCAAAAGCCAGTTATTAGTGAGACACTGCTTTGTAGCTAATAGCATTATGGATAATGAGGATGGTGAAGGAGAAGCCGTTCCGAGTACTGCGAAATAGCCATTTTCTCACCCCAGCAAAAACAATACCCTTCCTAAAACAGCATCAATCCTTTGATAGACTTTGGGGGAAGCTGTCACAGTGCTCAAAGGCGAGTTGCAGCCCGGCTTTGGGACTGGGCTGAGCTGCAGCTGGCTGGAGAGCTTTCTGGCAGCTCTACTACAAAGTTAAGCCAACCCACACAGCAGTGTCGGAAGCCCTGCCGGTGGCACGGCCATGCTGCCATGGCCACTGTGCTGCTGTCCCCATGCACTCACGAGCAGAAAATGTTTGGGCAGCTGTGCACAGCAGTGATAGCATGTCAGAAGTACGAGGCTGAATTATTTTCAGGTTGTCTAGGGAGAGTGTTGTTGGTTTATTGAAAAGCAGTATCTATTGCAAGGATTTTTTTTAATAACCAGTGAAAGAAGATCAGCAATGACAGGAGTGTTCACAGTTTATTCTTCTCCACAGGCAGCTTTGCCATTGTATCACACTTCTGGCTTGCAAATACGTCTCCAGTTCTGCACAGCCCCTGAAGGGAACC
Organism: Merops nubicus; assembly: GCF_000691845.1. NCBI lineage: Eukaryota > Metazoa > Chordata > Aves > Coraciiformes > Meropidae > Merops > Merops nubicus. The sequence goes on along the minus strand of NW_008630675.1, from coordinate 86,500 downwards.
CTGCTTATTTTGACAAAAATAATTAAAAAAAAATATATAGAAAGAAAAAGAGGGAGGGAAGGAAAAGGAGGGAGGGAAGGGAAAGAAGGGAGGGAGGAAAGAAGGAAGGGAAAAAGGAAGGAAGGAGAGGGAGGAAGGAGAGGGATAGAAGGAGGGAGGAGAAGAAACTAAAATGAACAAACGCGAGGAAAAGAAGGAAAAATGTGGACCAACTGAAACAAGAAGTAAAACCCTACTTTTTGTGACCTAGATTCTAGGGAAGGAGAGGACTGGTATTTGAGGACATGCTGATGCTGATTGGTGACCACACTTCTCAAAAGTGACTAACCATTTTGGGTGCCTCGGTTGCCAGTGACTGAAGAGAGCCAGGCTTGCAGAGATCTGCGTGCCCAGTGCCCCGCCAAGCCTCGCCCTGCTGACGGCAGTGCCTCCTGCAGACTGCCAAGGGCCACCTGAAATGACTGTGAATAAGGACAGGAGTAGCAGTGCCACCACCCCACCCACACAGGCCTCGTGCCTGCCCCAGCTTATGGGCCCCAGCCGCAGTGGCAGCCTCCCTCAGCGGCCATAGGAGCTGACCTGCAACACCCCCAAGGGTTTCCCCAAGGCTTCTGTCCCCACACCCCTGCACAGATATAGTTCTCCTGCAGACCTAAATGCAGCCACCACCAGAGCAGCTGCTGTCACCCAGGAATTCCTACAAAAAGCTGTTTCCAGCAGCACGTGCCTAGGGTAGGGAGCCACAGCAGGGTGCCCACGCACGCAGCCTGCACCACCTTCCTTGCTTCACGCCACACTCAGCTGGAAAGCTGCAGTGTCGCTAGTCGGGGCTCACAGGAGGGGGTGGTGGAGAATTTCATTCCCCTGTCCGGAAAGCACGGGCCAGCTGATGAACATGAGCCAACACAGCTCAGCAAAACCCACCCCCTGGCCACTCGCCATCTTCCCCTGATGAATGAGCTGCAACGCACTCAAAAGGTGAGAAGGCCCAGCCATAACCATACCCAAACTCCAGCAAAATGGGTGGCAAAAACTTGTGAAATAGGCTTTTTCTTTTCCCCATTCGATTCTAATTTTCTGTTGTTGCTCTTGGGCTCCTTGCCCCTGTGCATCATGCCCAAGCAGGTTGGGGCTGGAGGGCTGGGCTGTGGCAGAGCTGGCCAGAGCCTCGATCCTTACAAGGTGGAAAGGAGGGTGGACATCAGGCTGAAGTGTTGAAACAAATGCTGTGCTTTTCCTAGAATGACGTCAGACCACCTCTTTCTGCTCTAATTGTAGTAAAAATAAATACAGCTAGAATGTGTGGGCATGGTTTGGAAAAGGATTAAGGGGACATTTTAACATTGGTCTCACTGAAGTGGAAATGATTTCTGATAGCCAGCTGGAAGCTGGCAGAGGCAGTAGGCTGAAGTTGAGAGTTCATGCAGCTGGGGTTTCATAATATGAAATTGCTAGTCTTTCATTTATTACTTGAGTCAGATCCTAAAATCTTATTTATATGATTAGTCCCTTTGGGCCATATCCTTATTTCTCTTACACCAGACTGAGTCAGAGGAAGGGACATCTGTGAGGCAAAGCCTCTTCATTAAAATATCCCTCTAGAATGCAAAAGTAAAAGCCAGCTATGGTAATGTCCTCTAGCTTGCAGTGAGGAGGCACAGACCGGCACAGAAATAAGCTACACACCAGGCAGCTTTCTTCAGCAGAACTAGCACAGCTCTCCAGAGCCCTCCACCAGCTCCTTCTTCAGATGAGGGTTCAGTTCAAGTACCTGGTACTAATCATCCAGGTCATTAATTTTTTTTGTCCAATTTACTTCAAAATCTGCTCCCTGCTCCACACTGAGCAACACAGCAGCCATTACTGGGGAAGCATTCAGTGCAGAAACAGCTGGCTCAACACCCTGGCTCCTTCGTTGGAACCCACCTTCAGGTGCCCAGGACATCATTGGGTTCCTGCTTGTTTGCTGCTTGACACTCATTTGGAGTGAGCCAGCACCAAACATTCTGGGACAAAACGTGAGGATCATGCCAGGGCTATGTCACACAGGCTGAAAAAGTCTGCAGAGTCCTCCAGTGCTATCCCAGGAGGTCTGGTACCTTACAGCTTCCCTCAAGCCAGTCATATCCCCACTCCTCACATCTCTTTGGAGCCAGGCTACAAAGCAGCTGTTCTGGAGGGCTGCAACACAACTCTTTCCTTGATTTGTGCACTTCAGACTGCCCCGCACCTCCCCAGCAACACCAGTACTGGTGATGAACAGGCTGAAGTGTTCCATAGTGTGGATTCAGCCATTTCGCTGCAGACAGAGCCAACCTGGAGCAGTGTGAGCAGCAGATGCTCCATCATGTTTGGCCAGGGGACCAGGGGTTGCTGACAGGGAAGGTGCTCTTAGCAGTGCAGTGTCATCCTCATTATTGATCTGGAGAGAGGCTCTATCAGGTGGGACCCTGGGCGTGGGAGACCACTCCAAGAGCAGAATGACGGACAGAGGGTGGGGAGGCACAAGTACTCCAAGTGTTAGCCTGATACAGAGATGTCTGAGGTCATGGAGACCTGAGCTAGCTCATCCGTGTGGTGAAGCAGAGCTTTGCCAGCTCAGACACACACACTGCCCAGGCAGCTGAATCCACTAGGCAGGATTTATTGACACGGGAGCAGGGGCAGTAGGGAGGCAACACCTACAAGCTTGATTCTGAAGCTGGGAGAGTCCAGCACAAGTGCCCCTGTATGTGCACCTCCTGCATATCTAATCATGTGCCTATGTATCTCCCACACAGAGTGTCTGGGGCTTCTTGCACCTGGTGGACCAGACTTTCACCATATTTTGGCTCCCAAGCCTGCATCTTTATCAGCAGCCTCTTGCAGTAACGTTTATGGAATTAAAAGGCAGGAGGAGGAAGATGAAGAGGAAGCAAGGGGCCAAGGTCTCTGGCACACAGCACAAACCCAAACAACAGGAGCAAGGTTTCTGGATTGTGCTCATGCTGTATAAATATCTCCAGCAAATCAGAGACACTTTGGAGCAAGAGCATGAAGAATCAAGGCTGGAGGGGCGTGTACAGTGCACTTATTCAGGGACGTGAGAGGCTCTAGGGTCCAGGGCAGAAATTCCCCAGAAGAAACGTTGTGCTGGGGGGGATCCACCAATTACTCCTGTTCGCACCTGCAAGCGTTCCTGTTAAACAAAGCAGCCTTCTCTCGCTGCGTGCAGACTCAGAGCACATCCCACCGGGACAGCTAAATAGCAACCCCTCCCTTACACCCTGCAGTGGGTGAGTTCAGCCCCTGCGCACAAAAGGTGACCGTTCCCAGGTTGGATTCCAACAGGGAAAGAAAAACTTCCAGCAACAGGGATCTGATGGCACAGCCCGGCGTGCTGGGCAGAGCGAGCCCTCCTCCCGCTCCCCCCCAGCCGGAGCAGCTGTGGCACGCTGCCCCCCGAGCCTGCAGCCACCTGCCCACACTTCCTGGGAGCAGCCGAGCTCCACCAGCTCCCCGGCTGAGCTTCCCAGGCCCTGGCAAATTGACAGCCAAGGTGCACGTAACGCCATGTGCCGCGGAGCAGTTATGTTTGCCAACCTGGAGGGCTTTGTGCAAGTTCTATAAAGCACAGGCAAAGTATATCCAGCACAGCGTGGCTTGCTGTGCAGCACGGTGATGTCGTCTGCACCTGGACACCTCTGGGACCCGTTACCATTGCTGAGGGTGGGATAAAAAGTACTTTGTTTCTTGACTGCATTTTTGAAAACTGAGAAGACTGCTCAGGGATTTCTGAAGCTTGAGTTGATTAGCAGTTAATGATGTGTGTCCTGAAGAAAAAGTAAGATTAAATGCTGTGCTCATATTGAGCAGGGCATTTTAAGCTTGAGATTTACAGCTATTTTGTTGGTATTTCATGATGTGTTTAGGTCTGCTCAAGTCTTGGTTACACAGCCGCTCAGTATTTTGAACACTCATTTTATGCAGATATAACTTAAACAACCACTGCTGTATTAAAGTGTATAAGTGTATGTGTTATAAATGCTTGTTAACTCTCAGGGAATGCTATTGGAAAACAGACACCCAGTGGGACAGGAGTCACTTTGACAACTCGTAGATCCGTGCTCAAGAGCTGCTGGCTCATCCCACGGCCATGCTAGTCCCAGCACCAACTGCCCTGCAGCTCGGGCACAGCACCTTCATCTCATCCTCTCTGCTTGTCCCAGCTCAGCTGCCTGGGTGCCACCCCCACACCATTACTGTCTGCAGTCCTTAGGTTGTGGTGCAGCTTTCCTGAGAGAAGCTACCATGCTCTTACTACTTACTTGTTTTGATGCCTCCCTTCCTGAAGATCTTCCCTGTCAAATTTCCTCCAGGGATTCTCATACATACATATATTGACTTAAAAGAAAGATGCAGAAGCAGGAGGTGGTGTTCCTAGTCTCTTAGGAGAGAAACAAATCACGTCTTCTCTCTCCTTTGAGGGACTTGTCTCCACAATAAGATGAAGGTGTACTTAAAAAGAAGTACAAGAGTAGCAAAGATGTGATGGAACAGGTTTCAGACTTCACTGACAAGTCTTGGGAGGGAAAACGGTTTGCTCAGCCATTGTGACTCTTCTACACCATCCTTTCACTCCTCTTCCTACCTTGGCTAAGTAGATTCAATGAGGTGTAGATATGCCCAGCCATGCTACATTCGTTACTTCATTTTGCCATGGAGACATACTGCAAGATCAAAACCTAACACCTCATGTTTAGCAGATGGTGACAATTCAGTGCATAAAATAATGACACTATTTTTTTTCACCTCACTTTGGGAAATCTCCCTTACATGGCACCACTTGTGCAAAAGAGTAATTCTTTGCCAACATATGAAATGTAGCCATACAGGGTAATCTGGACAAAAGCTTCAGGTCCTATGTGGCTATTGAGAGTTTCTAATTAATTGAACACTTGACTGATAAATACACACAGACACATTTAGATAGGTATTTTGTTAAAAGGAATCCTTCTACAACAGGGGAACACAAGTTGAAACGTACAGTTGTGTACTTTACAATATATTAAAAGTACATCTTGGGCCAAAAAAAGGCTAAAGCTAGAACTGGCTGAAAGAAGCGAAGGAGTACATCTCTCAAAAGTTCTGAATTGGTATGTACAAAGTCCTTAGTCTTTAATACATCTAAACTGATAAAATTTGTACCTCCAGTTTGCTACACACAGAGACACAAAAAGCGGAGTAACCAGTGTTGCTCAGCAAATGCTCTGTGTTGTTGCTCTCATTGCTGCTATGAAGCTCATACAAATTTTGTTACCAGGATAGTTGTGAAACCCCTCTGACTTTCTCTCCCTCTCTCTCACTTTACAAATGTGAATCTGAACTTCTATCTTGCAAGAGGTATTGTAGCTCACATTATAAATTGGCTCTGCTCCCTGTCCTGACTGAGCCCACTCTGTGTGGCCGGGAGGATTAGCAACCTGTTTCCGCTAACAAAAACAAAAATCATCTTAAGAGATTTTTTTTTAGAGGCAACAGGATGCTTTGTGTGTATGTGAGCCTTCCAAGGCAGCTTAGCAGAAGCTCAGCAGCACTGCTGACAGGGATAATAGCACTCTTAATAGGTATGGCGCATCTTCCAAATGCTTTCAAATATTGGTGGATGCATGTCTTTTTTTTTTTTTTTTCTTTTTTTTTTTTTTTCTCCAGGGGACAAACAGCAATGAAAACCTATAAAATAATACTTTGCTTTCACTAACATCGTCTTGAAAGTAATATGACTTAGTCTAGAGTTATCTGCTAATTTGGAAGAGCAAGGTTGTTTTAATGCATTGTAAAACAACCATTTGGATTGTGTTTTAGCATTGGCTTTCTGTAAAAGTCTAAAGGTCAAGCTCCTACTTACTGTAGGACAATATCTGGTGTATATCCAGATTCACAAATAGCTAAAGAATAAAAATTCTTTCTCTGGCAGCTGGAACAAAGTGTTTTAAACAAAATCATATGTTTGAATCTATATCCAGACATGGGTCTTACTAGTACAGGTCTGGAAATTTTCCTACAGTCAGACGTACATTGCAAGCCCTGTATTTTTAAAAGGGCACTAGGCTTAATATGGATTGCTTTATCCATATAGAAAGAAATTACAGATATTCACAAACATAACCCTTGGATCATTCTGACAATAAAATCTGAATCTAGAAGCATAAACTTGCATGGCTAATTTGATTTGGCTTCCTAGGAGCCCACTTCTTCAGGCAGCCCTTTGTACCTTTAGAGCTGGGGATGGGACACTTCTTCAAACACCAAACTATGGTACAAACTATGGTATGTCAGAGCTTGAAAAGCATTTTGAAAACAAACTAAAGTGGATTCACTTCAAATGTGATCTTAAACTCCCTTTCTTCTGGATTAAAATGTGGTTCATGACTTACTATTCATTTACTGTGAAAGTTTACTGGCTGAGAGTATTATTTAAAATTTTGATGGAATACCATCTTTTACCTGATGACTCTATGTGTTGCACAAAATTCATGGGTCATACGGTAAGATTTTTTTTTATTTTTTTCCTCCTGATTGGATAAATAAAATATCTTATATAAGAAAAAGCCAAACACCACTAGTGAATGAGGTGCCTTTGGCACAAACACTTGGAGGACTACTCATTCATTCTTAAAATTCATGTCACTTTCCCACACAAGGGTTGTCACATACTTGGCAGTGGTCCAAATAGCATAAAACATAATCTAGGAATAAAAGCAACTGAATGCAGGTCTTTTAGCTGCAAAACATCTACAGATCGGATTCCAAAAAAATATATTTTCAGCCATTTCTATTAACAGTGTTTGCTGTAAAAGAAAGCCTACTTACACAGATGGCTGTGTGTTAGTCCTTGCGGGATTTTTTTTTAACCCTTAACTCCTGCATTTTATCTTTTTTTTGTGGGTTTGAATCAATGTTATTTTCATAGAGCTGTTTGTGTTCTAATTAAGCAATAAGGAGCAGAGCCCATCCTGGGGATTAGGAGTGACTTGGAGTGTTGAGGCAAAGCTGAGAGCCATTAGCAACACCTGGCCATCAATTCCCCAGGAAATGTTAGTGCCTAACTCATCAGGGCTCTTTCTAACAATCCTTGCTGCTTTTTTAACAGGGAAAAACATATTTTTCACTTTTAGAAAGTACCATAGCACAGGCAAGATTACTACAGTTTACCATCGAGGAAATGACAATAATAAAGGGAATATGGATGACTACAAGAGTGGCTATAGGAAAATATTTTCTTATTTATCAAAACCCCCCCCACACATTTCCACAGAAAGCAGATATTCAAAATACAAATCTGACAGAAGAAGTGGGAGATATTTTCAGAGCTACCAACTTCCAATAAACTAGATTTCATTAGATGAGCCAAACCAGCTTTCAAACGGCACAACACTTGCTGTTTTTCAGCTTTTAAACCACTCTCATTACTGTTGCTTGATAACCATATAGAATAATGATATGAAAAGCTTATCCAATTAATGTATTTATGCTTTACTTGGCAGAGGGAATAGTGGGTATACCCATCTAAGCACTTTTGCATTCCAGCTGGAAATATATTAACCATTCCCATCCCTTCCCCCCTCTCTCCTCCATGCTATTATAGTACTTTCCTACAAGACGGCCTTGCATTGCTTCTGGGAGAACACTTTCACTAAATTCTTACAGGATATTAATGGACATTCAAGTATAGTATTGCCATATGAATGTTTCAATGACCTAGATAAATGTGCATAATTTCCTTTGTGTGTAATGGGCATGAGTGTTTAATTATGACAAGTTGTGACTTTTGTAGTTTATCTCAGCACCCCAGGGAGCCCTTGAAAATGAAATTTCCTATTCCCTGGTATGCAGCAAGTGCAATTTTACAATAAACCTATACTAGGATATCATAATCCATGTTGCTTCCTCCTTTTTCCTCCACTCTGTGTATACAGAGGAGTGCAAACACTGAAACTGGGGTTTGTGTGAGGTGGTGGGTTTGTACAGAAAGCAGAAGGTCGCAAATGAAAAGAAAGATTTAATGGGAAATGGGCTGCAAGACAGCAATCAGGATGATTTTTTTTTTTTTTTAACAAGACACTTAGATTACTGACCACACATTAATTCTAAGGTTAACTCTGTTGGTTAAACTAAGCACTATTAATCAATGAAGCTGTTAATCAAATTCCTGAGAGCACAAGACCAAGTAAATTGGACAGTCAGACAATCTCTTGGGCTGACCAAAGATGCAGAAAAGTCTGTGTCCCCCTCAGAAAAAATGAGCAATGAGCTGAATAGTTTGTATACTATTACTTTTGTCTACAAATGATGTGTGTTTACAACAGCATTAAATCCTGCTATGCCTTAGTTTTTGGGGGAGTCTTTCTGCCTTTCTGCCAAGTGTGTACTTTTGCCTCACACTTGCACCCTCTCTCCCACATATACGTGTGGAAGCAAGGATGGAAAAGGCTCACAATGGAGAGGTTTCAAATGGAGGATTGATGGCCAGCAATTGTGAAGCCAAATCACTCTCTCTATGCTTGCTTTGCACTACACGATTTCCTGCTGTTGTTGCTAGTTACAGTAGATAATAAAAACTGTTACAAAACCCTCTTAACAAGAAAACAAAACACAGATGGCATGTTGAATGTAAAGCATCTGGGGATGGCAATCAACTCCGGCCTCAAAAGCTATTTTGTTCCATCCCAGTTTTCTTGAGAAAGTGGGAAAGGGATGGCAGGAAATGCTGAGCGAGTTGCTGGAGCCAGCTACCAAGAAACACACCCTATGCTGAGAAGTAACTGGGTCTGCAGGGGGATCATGGCTTTCAGGAATGCCTAGGGCTAATCCATAGTGTTATTATCCTCTTATCTCTTGAGGTCTTGGCTGGGAGAGCCATCTCTAAGATGTTCATTTCTCAGATAGCCAACTATTTGAGGACCTGCATGAATACTTTTAAAAGAAAGAAAATGTGGTTATTATTTGTGCCATAAATTCTGAAAATGAAAGGAAAATCAAGGCTTAAAGAGCAGATGATGCCTTGCAGAAAACTTTTAAAAACATCGTATTGAGAGGTATTTGTGTCTTGCATCACATTTTAAGGCTTTCTCCTCCTTTGTTCTTTGGTAATACCAACAATAACCCGAACCTAAAAATCAATTGCACAGCTTATGTTTGGCATAACTTCACTGACCCCTGTTGTGTTTGTTAACCTGCCTTTACAGCCCAGTACCACAGAGATCAGCCACGTCCAGTTTCAATGCAAAAGTCCATGCAACAGATGCATTCATCTATTCCCAGGGGCCAGCCTTGGAGAGTGCTACCTGCTGGGGCAATATTGCCCATTTGTCTGTGAGAACATGAAAACAGATAATGACAGATAACAAAATGGCTATGCCCTCATCCTTGTTGGCAAGCAAGAAGCAATGGAGCGTATCTTGTGGAAGATTTGAGCCAAGATGCTTTGCTCTTGTTCCCTGGTGTCAGCTGATGCAGGCTGCTCAGGCTGCTGTGATTTCTGCTGACTGCCAAGGCCTCCTTTTCCAGCAGGCGTGAATTTCACTAAGCAACAGAGCAGCTTCCACGTTTGCTGTGTGGGGTGCCTTCAGGCCTCCAGGGTCTGGATGGAAATGTTTTACCAACGATAGGTGTCAACATCTGCACTTGGACACATATTTAGGTGGCTCTTTCTGTCTCTTTTCCTCCATGGGGGCTGCCAGAATTGGCCTCAGGTGGTCCAGAGTCTGGTCAGCAAAAGCAATATGATGCAGAGTGGATTGGAATCAGGGGGACAAACAAGAGGCTTGACATCTGATACTTCTTTGTTCCTTCTGACAGAAGCTATTCCTCTCTCACCAGACACACCCTGAACACACCACCTTGTCTATGAACAGCTTGCCATGTGACAGGGGACAACTTGACGACAAACACTGAATGCAAGACACAAGGGTGGCTTTGAAGCAGCTTTGAAGCTGACATGGATTTTGCTTGACTGATTTGGGTATGGAAAATTCATGGCAGGTATACGGCAATGCGTTGGACATAGTGGAAGAGTGAGTGGGTTTCATATTTTGCTGAGGACAGCTGACACTTGACTAGCTTTGTGCATCTGGAACATCATCAGCCTAGAATCACAGAATCACAGAACTGGTACCCCCTGGTACTGCTGCCATGCACAGGGCAGCCTTCCCTGGGACATGTGGCAAGTCCACTGGCTTTGTGCCTTTGGTATAAAGTTTCTCTGTGTGCTTTCACATCAGCTATGTGAGGTCACGCAGACAGTGAGGTGTATCTGGTGTCAGACCTGCTGCAAACTGATAGAAGGTGTTTACAACATGGAAGCCCAAGGACCTGGCCCTTGGGGCACAGCCATCTCACAGTCTTCAGCACCAGTGCAGCAGAGCTTCCTCACCAGAGGGCAAGGCCAGAACGTCTTCATGGAGGTTAGCAATGGAGACAGGAGGGGTGCTGGGCCTCAAGCATGGTTCTTAGGCATAGGTGCAGATGTCTGCAGACATGTCATTTGACTCATGTGGAGGACAAGGGTTTGAACCTGAGTCTCTGATACACCGTTGCCTCACCTTTACCCTTCAGACTCTCTCTTTACCTCCTCTGCCTGTCATTCTGGATCTTTTCTCTCCATCACTGCTGCCTCAACTCTGAAAAACTTTTCAGACACAGCTTTGTTGGAGCCGTATGTACGGATGTATGGTTTGCAGGGCTCTGGCTGGTCTGACCGAAAAGGTGGAGGTTGTTGGAGAATTCAGAAACATTATGAGGGAGCGTGGACCTGTGGCATTTATCCTTCATGACCCTAGCCAGTTGCTTAAAGCCCCACCCGTCCCTCAGGAGGTCTTCCTCTTTGTCTGCTTCTCCAGGTTGCTAAGCACCTGGCCTGTTCCTGGGAGTTACCCAGTGCCATTGGACACATCACCAGCTCTGCTTTCCTACCTACTGATCTCATGGGCCTTGATCATAAAGTTGTAGTACGTACATGAAAGATACAAAGGTTGGCATGACGACAAAGCGCTGCATTTAGTACTGTAGACTAGACATATATATGCTTATATGTATATGTAAACAAAACCAGACCTAGTGTTTTGTGGTGTGTATTTTCAGCAGTCTACCCACAAAAATCAGAGATGGCAGATGGTTGGTCTCTCAGCAGGATAAGAATTAGGATTATTTAGGTATCTTAGCTGCTCCTTGACACATAGTCAGTTCAGTTTAATGCTAATTTTGGTAGCTTTTTAAACCTGGGGTATTTTATGTGAATACAGGGTTCATTCTTGATGTTGCTTTTGAAAGCTTTGTGTGTATGTGCGTGTGTGTGCGTGCGTGTGTGTCTGTGTGTGACAAGGATAGCAGCAAAGCTAAGGAAGAAAATTATAGTGTGTGAACATGCATTACCCTCCCAGCAGGGAAATTATGTGCCCCTGGGGGTCATGTTGGCCTTAGGCATTTAGAGAGTGAGATACCTGGAATTTTGTAGTGAGGGCTACAGAGGCCAGGAGGGATAACTCAAAGGGGTTGGATGGCTAGACACGGGCCAGGAAGCAGACAAGGACTATCACTAGCAGACATGTCTGCTGCAGAGGTGGTGCAGCATGTGCAGGGACACCCCTTCTTCCCCGTCTTCAGATGGCTGTGATTCCCTCTGTAAGGAGTTATCAGTTCAAACACTCTGACTATTTTGCTGGGGACTGCGTTTTGCTTAATTGAGTGGAAAATAAAAATTACATGCATTTGGAGGGTTTATAACAATGCAGAGATGGGGGGGACATGCGCTTCATAAAAAATAAAAGCCAGCAGTCCCATTGCTACACCCAGTACTCAGCATGTAAAATGCTGGCACGCATTGTGATGGCTGGAGCTAGTCATGTCAGCATGACTTTGAAGATCTGTTTGATTCCCCTAAAAAGTATTTAAGCCAGTTCTGGCTTGAAGCTAATTCCTTTTCCCTTAATTGCTGCTCAGATAATAAGAAGTCAAAAAATAAGCAAAGAACAGCACAACAAGTTCTGCGGTAGAGAGGCACCATGCTTTCCCTCAAAGTTGACTGGACCAGGGGTCTGATGTGCTCTGCTGATGTGGGAATAGTGGCATTTGAATAACAAATCTGTAGGACATAGCTGGCAGCCAGGCTGTGCACTTCACAGGATCATGGGACAGCTGAAGTTCAACAGCACCTCTGAAGCTTGTCTAGCCCAACCCTCTTGTTGAAATGGCTTATTGGATACTAGGTGTATACTTCTCCCCTTTGCAGGGCTTGAAACTCTAGCAATATACAAGCTGAGAGGGAGACAAAAAAGACACCCCCTCCAATTTGTGAAATACATTAATTTTTCTCTCTTTCTACCAGAAGGATGAGAAGCAGACAGAGCCCATTTTGTAATCTGAAAAACTTATTATGTCCTAAAGATCCCTCCGAGGGTGAAATTCTAGCCATACCTTAAAATACTGTAACCCGTACATATTCTTAGTGAACTGTATGCAGTGACTCATTCCAGTGAATGAAAGAGCAGAGCAGCGCCACACGTAAGACAGGGGACAGAACTGCCTCTCTGCTCCAGAATCTTTATACAGACACTGCCCCTTTTCTTTTCAAGTCTTTCCTGGGTATTGAAGTCCTGCATAAGTGGCTCCTTAAGATGCTGTTACAGCTATTCTGAAGTAATAGCCAGTATGTTGTCTGTCTGAGAGCTGGCGTTAGGGAAGGATCACCTTGACCACTGGTGGTGTGGCTCTGCAAGGAGGCTGCGTTGACATTGCTGAGGGGCTCAGAGTGCTTGAATGCCCAACTGCTGTGTTCTTCAGCTAAACATGCTGGTGCTGCAATAAGAGGGCTCTGGATTTTTTAGATTTCACCTACCTTATCTGTTTGAAGGCAAAATACACCTATCATCACATCCTCTTTCACCCAGACTGTCATGATCCATTTTCCAGTGTGTGCATCCAGATGGCTTTCACAGGTTAGATTTCTCCCACTGATTTTTTTTCAATACAAAGATGTCACTGTTTACTTTAGGTACTAAGTGCTTAACTGGGATATTATCTTCTGCTGAGAGTTTTACTTTCCTAATCATGGCTGAGTGACTTTCACAGACATCCTCAGCCACTGAACAGTGGTTCAGCAACTTGGAAGTTGCCTCCATCCTTCCAAAATATGCAGCCTGCTGTGGCTGCTCATGGAGACTTCATGGTCCTCAAGGATGCCTGCAGACCCCAGTCCTCCCCTGGTCTGAAGCACTGCAGCAGGCAGGGGACAACCTCTCTTGGCACACAGCTTGAGCTCCTTGCTGCACATTCTTTAGTACCACAGGGCCCAGAGATTGCTACCCAGTCGTGTCTCCACATCAAACCCTGCAGGGTTTGGATGTGTGCTGCAAGTGGTGTGGGAATCTTGGCAGCTCTGCCTCCCTGTAGGAAGGCACATCGACTGAAACCCAGCAGGGTGTGTGTCTGAGGAAAGGGTGTTTGTTCTAGTTGTGTCCTCCTGTTCCATTAAGTAGTTACTGAAATGTATGCTGCATTCAGCTTTCTTCATATTACACTCCGTAATTGTATTAATAAAAGGTATTTACCCTTCATTATTTTCATTCTCCAGAGGATTACTGAAGAGAGGATATAATTAATCCAGATGCTCATACGAATCCAGGGAGGCTGTGTGCAACAACCGCCATCTTCACTAAAAGTAATTGCACACATTCACCACAGTCCAACCTCTGTGGCATTTTAAGAGGAGTATGTCTAATTCATGAAAGGGAAGAATTGGTTATTATCTGTATTATCTGTAGCACTCTGGCTTAATTAAGAGTGTTAAAGAAAGATAAAAGGTAGGAGAGAAAGGCAGGAAGATGAAATGATTTGCCCAAGGTCACAGAATAGAGATTAGCACCTGGGTCTCTACCGTCCCAGTCTAGTGCCCAGCCCATTAGATCAGATGGCTTCCCAAATCACCCTTCCTGAAAATCAAATACCTTGAACATCAATGTAAGCCCTTCCAGGAGAAAAACAAAAATGCCTCAGTGTAGTCTGATAAAATTACAGCAATGCATGAGGCATCACTGGAATTCATTAAAACCAATATTTATTGATAAGCAATGTTAAAACGGAAACATGCATTCTCTGAAGAGTCAAGGCAATGAAAGCTTCTACCTTACTTCAGTTTGGAACTCAGATTTTTGTAAAACTAATCAATTAGATTATGCTCCTAATTTAGAGCACTGATGCTTTCAGCTACATTTCTTAGTTAGGAACAGGCTTTCTAGGATTCACAGCTTCTGAAAGAAAAATAATTGGTTTCTGAGGAATGTAAAGTGCTAGGGAAGTGACCACTTACCAACCTATTCATCCGGGAGCAGTTTAGGGAGCAGCTTTACATCTCGGGGCATCTGCAAGACAAAAAAAAAAAAAAAAAAAAAATACAGTTCATTAGCAGACAACCACATTACCACTCAGGCTGCAGCTGAAAGGAAAAAGCAAACTTCTTGGGTGTTTCAGTAAGAACGGCAGTATGAGCATCACCCCTCCTGAGGAGTTCTTGTTCAAACAAGTCCTTTGGCTGTGTCCTCTGCCCCCTGAAGTCCTCCAGGAGGCCCTGCCCCCTGAAGCAGCCAGTGCTTCTGCTTCTTTTCCCTGACCCCTACCCTCATGGGGCATGCCGACAGGGGCTGTTGGAACGTTTAGACTGGTCTGTGGCCAGCTTGTATGTCCCTTTAGGACAACATGGTAAAGCAACCAATCAAGGGATGGATACACCAGTCCTGATGGCAGTAACCTCTAAAAGCTATAAAACACCAAGCCTCTATCCCCCAAATTAAAAAGGCGACAGCTAACACAGTGTTTGCATTAAAAGATCAGTGCTGTTCTCAAGCATTTCCAAGGAAATTCATATGGTTGTTTTCTGATATAAGAGTCTCTGTTGGAAAATGTTGGTTCTTTAAAACAGAAGAGGTGAAATATCACACATTTGAGATGGACTCTCTGCCCAAACCACGGAGGGGCTCCAGAATAGCCAAAAGCCCTGTTCAGGTCAATGGCTTGTGAGACTGGGGTCATTTCTACCTGGTATGGCAGAGTGAGCTACAGACTGTACTAAAGCCAGCCTAAAGGGACTAATCCAGGGTATCTGTAGAGACAAGTAGGTGTGATTTGGTTTGAAACTGTCACATAGACCTATGTGAGAGGGATATTTAAGCTCACATTTGAAATCAGTGCAAGTGGTGACCCAGGGCTTGGTACAGTTTCCTGACCACAGGTATCTAAAGCCATTTGCAATGTCATAGGTTGTCTGAGACATCCACATGAGACTGGCAGTTGTGGCAACCTGGGTGTCCTGTGCCCTTCTGGACCACCAACGGGGGTCCTGCTGTGCCTGTGGCATCTCAGCTGATAATAAACACTACCGTTTAGATAAGAGTGGAGCCTTTTGTTGCCTTTTAGACATTTTGATGAGGACACTTGGAGTTAGATCATCTCGGTCTGAAACACCTCTGTGGGCACACCTTCCTCTTATACACCAGCCCATCTGATGTGCCTACCTTGGCAAGCCCCACCGCTCAGTGGGGCCAGCAGTTTGGGTGCAGCTTTCTATTGACACAGCTGTAAAACTTGCCCATGCTGGCAGGGAGGTAGATCTCACTGGGCTGGGGCTCTCTGCCCTGCTCTTCACGGCACAGCACAGCGTAGATGTGCCCTTTGTTTCAAGCCTCTTGTTTGAATCAAGTGAAGCGAGGCCCTGAACTTTGAGCTCCCGTATCCCTGGCACTAACCACACTCTCACATATTTGCTTCTGCAGGCTCTTTGGAGAGGGAAGTCATCTCTAGCCCTCAGGAGGTATGACCCTAAACCTCGCTGTCCACTTCCACAGTAAACAGCTGTTTGGTGGCTCCAGCCCAAGGTGCTGTGTGCTGTCTCAGTGGCATGGGTCAGTCTGTCTGAAGCCTCTGGAGTCAGTGGAAAGGATTTGTTAAGATTTATCAGGCTGTGGAATTCCACCGGGCTTTCAATTGGAAATACAAAAGAAAACACAAAGGACAGGATTCGCATCGCCCGGTTTTAGTGGGTGTCTAGTATGGCTGTCAAGGCACTTTATACCATATGGGAAGATAAGTGCCTCCAGGGCTTAAATCATAATGTTTCTCTCTCCCTTTTACATTATTTTTATGCTTAAATGGTTATGTTTCAGGGGAGGGAAAGAAGGTGGATGGTGGGAAACTTCATTTGAAGCAGACATCTCATCTCTAATGGGCTGGGCAGGCTAATTCCCTGCCCTGCTATAGCAGCAAGCCCGCAGCTTTTCCATCTAATGCCTCACCACCACAGCGCGAGCAAAGGTTGCCCTCGAGCCTGTTAAAACCAAACTGCTCAGCAACACTGAACAGCCCACACGTCACAATCCTCATTTTGTATGATCAGGATTCAATTCTCTTTTCCCTTTAATAGGAGACAGATTGGAGTCCTACAAGACTGCTATACAAAACTGTACTGCAGAGCTTGCCTCTGTTTATGAGTACTTGGTGAATGTCTTCTTCCTAAGAAAGTGGATTTTAAAATTCAAAACAAAGAAAGATTGATGTGAAATTTAACAGATCAAGCTGAACACTCTGGGATTACGCTGACCTTGAGAAGGTGAAAGGGAATTACACTTTTCCTTAGATATTTGTCCTAAAGACTTATTTTGTCACTTCTGCACTTCCCAAAGCTTCACTGAATGTAGCACTTCCTGATGTTCACTGTAGCGCCCATCTGAGATCCACATACACCCAGCTTTTGATATTTTCATAAGGTCAAGTATTTCCTAACTCTGAAAAAAACTGGCCTAGATAACTCAAGAGGCTTTCCTCAGATATCACTTTTAAAATCTCTTTATCAAAAATCCACCTGAGCCAAAACATTGTGAACCATTAGAGATGACAGTAGGTACACACTGCACAAGTATTGGCCTTGCCTATGGCTTTGCTTTTCCCCAGATATGCTTGTGTGAGTCTCTGCCAAAGTGTTGTTGTATTCCCATGTTTCTGGATTAAGATTTTTTAAACTTTTCTATTTCCAGCATTAATTTCTTCAAAGCATTTAAAGCAGGGCTTGAAGTGGGTCTGGCAAGACTATCAAATGAGTGTTACTGTTTTGCAGAATCATGTGGTATAGTGAAGTAGCGCAGGAATCTAGATATTTAGTCTAGATATAGACTGGGCACTTAACGGCATCCTTCAGCCACAAACCAGGTACCAGACTCTTTCTCCAAGGGGAATGGGGAGCAAAAGATCCTAAAGAGAAGCACTTCAGACCTCTGGAGAGAGCAGCCAGACACACTGAACACAAATCCAAAAATGGAGCTACACATTTCTTCCAGCCGGTGTACAGTGAAGGTGGCTGACCTCACTGCACCTTGCTCAGGCCTGATCTTTCTGTTAGCATGGAGTTAGGTGTGCATGCTGAGTCAGACCATCTGCCTCTGAAGGAAACAGCAGTCAGTCTCCCCTCCAAAACAGCCAAGAGCCTCAATGTGGGACAATCTAGCTTGGATGTAGGAAAACACAGCATTAAGATCCTCAGTCTTGATGATCAAAAGCAAGGACTGAATAAATCCAGCTCTTCATCATTGTTTGTGAGTGTCCTTAAAGCCAACACACAGATAGTTTTCCTATGGAGCTCTTCATGATGCTAGAATCTAGAGGAAAAACTAGGGGATGAATGATAAGCCATCATACCTGTCTTCAAAATGAAACCCAGAAACCACCTGGTGGCTTTCTTTGGCAGGGTGACTGGCAAAGCACATCTGCTGTAGCTGTAGTAGGTGTGGATTTTACAGTTTTCCCTGTATTTCTGCATGCCACACTCATAAGAATTCTAGGGAGACATGAGCTAAATAGTGCCCTTGAAAAGGGGATACATATCTGCCTAGCAAACTTACTTCAAATCAAAATATAGCACTGAACCAAAACAACGAAAAATATCACACCTGCAGGAGAAACATGCAGTTTCTGTATCAAATGAAAACAATTAAATTATTGATATGTGATCTGTGCGTTAGCATCTGGTGCTTGAAATTCAGCATGGGTGGGAGGCTGGCTGGATGAACGGGTGGATCGAAGGGAGGGAGGGAAGGAGGAACTGAGTTGTTTGTTTTCTGAAAAGGAACTGAAGGGAACACAGGGATCTCAAGAGTATCTTAAAATGTGTATAAACTTGCTACAAGTAGGATGTTGCTCATTTCTTCATTGTGACCGAAGGCAAGACAGGAAATTATCAGCTTAAATTGCAACATGAGACATTCAGGTTAAATGTAATGACTGTTAAGAATTGGCATGGGCTACTGAGACTGACTGTGGAGTGTTTTAGGGCTGCACAAGACACATATCACTCAGTAATGGATGTTCACTCCTGCCTAAGGACAGGAGGATGGATTAAAATTAGCTGACCTCCTGAGGTTTAAGCTAAGCCTACGTTTGTATGATTCTACAAATTCAAAACCAGGCAGTTTGCAAAAGAGATGTCATCTCAAAGCAGTATCTCTGAGGAATCCTGCTATTCCACTGTTACTATTGGTTGCTAGTATTTTAGGCCAATTAGTTGCGTTTGCAATTATTTACACAAGTTAAGCAGACAGACAAAGTGGCACGTGATGGGGACTTTTTTTCGGTGCAGTCTTTGTTTTAAGCCAATCAATTAATTTGACATCTAATCTCTGTTCACCTTCTTCCCTGGGATTAGTTTAAATATTTGAACATGTTAATAAAGAATTTGAAATAAAAGCTAGAACACACATTTCGTTATAAGTCTCTTTGTTCTGCAGAAATGTACTTTGACATTTTGTCAGTTATTAAGCAGCTTTTCCTAGGTACTTTATCTACTGCAGTATTAAAGGTGAGGTCTTGTTGAAATAAGAAAAACTTACACAGAAGTATGGCAACCCAATTCTGCATTTCAGGATAAAGTCCCTGCCTCAGAATGGAACTCGATATTTTATTTCAGAAGGATATGTTATGTTTTTCTTGAACGGTAAAATACATTTCTTCTGTAGCCCTGGGGTTGTGCAGAAGGGCTTATAGAAATGCTTACAGAGGATACTTTTTTTCAGTAATTTATTTTTGTTTGGTCTTTGGAGGAGGGTGTTTCTCAGGTTCAACAACTCTGCAGTTCAGATAATGAAAAGTAATTAAATCATAACCCGTGATTTGATAACCACAACCTGATAATCTATAGGAAATGCAAAAATGCATTCAGTGTATGTTCTCACGTGGCTGTTCCTGGAGTGTTATAGATCCAGGTACAGCATACTTTCTAAAATTTAAAAGAAAAATACCCATAATTCCTACAAGGTGCAATGAGACGTTATTGACATCAAATTCACTGGAAAATATATAATGATAGAATGATTGAATACTTTCTGCTGGAATTGAAGGCACTGCTTGCAAACCCAGCAATAGTTGCAGTAATCACTGTTCCATTATATCTCATTGGTGCCTGTATTCTGTAGGCACCAAGTGTGCAAGTGTCAGAGCATTGCGACTGCCGACTTGGAGCTTAAGCCATCAAGTACACGTCAGCATTTGAAGTTCAGATATCCCTTGCCCTTTCCTGCTGGTAGGGCCTTTCATTTGCAGACCTCTGAGGTCCTGTTCCTCAATTTAACAGTGCTGAGGGACAGAAGGCTGTTTGAGCCAAAGGCAGTGAACTGTAGGTGTGCCCACCTTGCTGTCTGCATGGACGTGAGGTTTCTGCACTCCCATTGCAGATGAGAGGGATCCAGCGTGGGAAGGAGTTTGGTAAATGTGGCCTTCCTGTCCCTTAAGAGCTGCCTGAGGTCCAGCTGTGGCCTCCAGCTGCTCTTCCAGAAAGGCCCCCTTGGTGCATATATATGCATATGAAACAGCGTATGTAAGTCCCATCTGAACACTCTGGACACCCCAGGGAGTCCCAAAAGGCACAAATTATCCATGTTTAGATGCTAGTGTGTAATCTGAAGAGGAATTCAGCTGAGCTGCCCATCAATGTCTACTTTGGGATGAAGTGCATTGCTCCCCACCCTCCATTGATTGAGTCTCTCCTGATGAAAATGGAAATTTAGGCACTCAACTGTGACTTGGAGACCTACCTATAGAAACCTTAACCTGGACCTGAATCCTATCCCAGATGTGCCTTCAAAATTTCCCTGTCCCTGTGTGACCACTCAAAGATCATTGCTACTGCTTCCACGATTACCCTTGCAACTTTCTTCTGTATCTCGAACAGCATTCCTCAGACCCTGCTGCTCTGCTGACTGGACGACATCTAAGTGATCTTGATGTTCTTCATCTCCATTTTTTTCAACAAAGGCAGAAATTGCTTTGCTGATTGTCTTCCAAAGAAGCAGGAGCCTGGTTATGACTGGCACACAAATGACAAAAGGAAGACTTTTGAAATTAAAATTAAAGCCAAGACAATTACATATCTACAGCTTTTTTTTTTTTTTTTTTTTTTTCCAAATTAATTCTAGCTAAGTTTCCAGGATGTCCTTCCACACTCCTCCAGCCATTTGTTTTAGTTTCCTAAAAAGCTCTGTGTTGTTTCTCTTCATTATTTAGCAGTTACTGTTTTCCAGAACAGAATGGCCGCACTTCAGGTTTTGGCAGGAATAGCTCCTTTTTCTACACTCCGTGCTGTTTGTGAAAGGCTTTGGGAAACTTTCAACTGAAAAGCACTGTGAAAACACAAGCTTATTATTCTTGTGGCTGGGAATAACAGGTTCGACTGTCAACTCACTCTGTGAGCAGGTGCCAAAATCCTGCTGGGAGGTACTGATGGATTTTGCTGATTCACTGCGGCAGATGGGACGTGTTAGCTGGGCTCTGTGTACCAGAGGGTGCAGAGGGCTGCCTCGGCTCTGATCAGGGGTCTTGGCCTGGGAGCAGAAAAGTGAGCTAGTCTAAGATTTATGCTGCAGTAGTGCACAGGTTCTAAAAGCCCAGCTCCCAGGAAAGAGGATAGGTTTGGCCTTACTCCATGACTCAGAGCTCAGTTTCGAAGCAAGCTGAGAGAGCCATCTGCTTGCTGGCTGCTCCAGAGCCGAGCAGTGCCTGTCTCTCCTCCACCTCCCTGTAATTGTTTGTGGCGTGCCAAGCTTATCCCACCTCTCTGCAGGAGTGCAAGGACCTGGGGCCAAAGTTCAAAAGATTTGCAGGTGCTGTGCTTTGCAAGGCCTGAGTGCCTCACTGCCCAGCATCTTCGGAACGGGCCAACAGGCTGTTGCCTTGAGGGGGTAGAGGATACTGCATGGGGAGGCAGGCTCTGATGTCTGGGGTCTTGAATGTGGTAGGGCTAACGTGACCTCTGCAAGGCAAACGTGAGGAAGCAAGTGTGGCTTTGATGCCTAGCGAGTGGCACATCTGAACGTAGTGCCAGTGGCAGTGCCCAACACTGGGCTTTGCCGTCTCTGTGAAGCAGGGCGTGTGTAAAGTGCTGGTGGAGCTGGGTGTTTGCTGATGGACCTTGCTGGTCACCTGTCCACCTAATGCGGTCAGACAGGGTGGGATGTGGTCAGCAAGCTCTGAACACCCTTCCAGAGACACAGGCTAAAGCAACAGTCAACTGTTGTACCCTGCTTTTTAGGCAGCCCACACTGGTAATTCCCAGGGACTGAAGGTAAGAAAGATGTTTGAACAAGTCCAGAGGAGGGCCACAAAGATGATCCAGGGGCTGGAGAATCTCTGCTATGAGAATAGGCTGAGGGCACTAGGATTGCTCAGCCTGGAGAAGACTTCAGTGGGACCTTATTACTGCCTTCCGATACCTGAAGGGAACCTACAGAAGGGCTGGAGAGGGACTTTTCACAAGAGTGTGCAGCAACAGGACAAGGGGAAATGGCTTTAAACTGATGGAGAGTAGGTTTAGACTAGATCTTAGGAAGAAGTTCTTCAGTACCAGGGTGGCAAGACTCCGGGGTAGATTGCTCAGAGAGGTTGTGGATGCTCCCTCCCTGGAGATGTTCAAGGCCAGGTTGGAAGAGGCCTTGAGTAACCTGGTCTAGTTGAGAGGTGTCCCTGCCCATGGCAGGGAGCTTGGATTAGATGATCTCTTAGGTCCCTTCCAACCTAAGCCATTCTATGATTCTATGAAGGTGGTGCCCTGTAAATGTATAGAAGGATGTCATAACCCTGATTCCTGGATATGGGGAGAAAACAAGGTTTGACACAGAAATTTGGCTTCCACAGTATCATGAAACACATGTAGCACCACAGGCTCCGCTGGGGTGTTGTACAGGGCTGAATGTCTGCACCAGCACTTGTGCTCCTGAAATAACTCCTGTTATAACTGGAAATTGAAAATTTTGGAGGGAGAGGCTGGTCAGCTTTGCTGGTAAGGTTGCAGTTTTCTCTAAGAGATGTGCACATGGGGTGAGAGCGCTGTGGGCATGTGAGGTGTTCTTGCTGCTCCTGGGTGCCACTGGTTCCTGCACCCAGGGCTGGTGAGCTGGCTGCCACGGTTAGCACCTGACGCTGCAGGGCATCCAGCACCCGGCACACGTCTGCGTGCCTGGTGTGACTGACCCCAGAAACTGCCTGTGAGCTCAGGAGAGCCACTTCACCTTGTCCCCCAAAAGTCACCCCTTCTTTTGCCCTAAGCATAGTCACTTCTCTCATGCAATGTCTCTGTGGCCCCGGCCAGCCCCATTTCTACCCCTCCAGCAGGCAAAGGGTGCTGGGGCCTGTGGCTGGGGACAGCTGAACTGGGGTGCCCAGAGAACAGGGGCAGCTGGGCTGGGGGGCAGCAGAGACTGTTCAGCCCCCTGCATGTTTCTGTCCTGCCTGGGTGGCAGACTACTTCTCCTTCTCCCTTCTCTCTTGCTTTCTTAAGACTCCCTAATCCCCCCTAGTCTCCCATGGACAGCCCTCCAGCCCTGATCTTGCAGACCGTACCCCAGCATGGTTGTCACAGCTCTCTGGGTGCTGTGCAGCTCCCCTTGTTTGACTGAGCCACCAGGAGGCTTTCGGTGGGAAAATGCTCTAGAAAGCTGCAGGTACCTCTGCTGTGAATGTGCAGATCAGACCTGACAGTGATGCCCAGCAAAAGCAACTCCTCATGGAAATGCCTTCAGAGGCACCCTGTTGAAATGACTCCAGAGGGCACCTAGGGCTCAGGTAACAATTGAATAGCAGATCTGGAAATGTCACCATGTCCCCAAAGCTCTGTAAAACACTGTCAGTACCTTTTCAAAGGCACAAGGAAGGAAGAGACCCGATGATGTTTCCTCTCCCCAGTGTTGTTGAACTTCTAGTGAAGCTGGTTGTTTGTCCCTAGGTCATGTCACTCCTTCTGTAGGCCTCCTAGCCAGACATCCAGGGGAGCTGGACAGCCTAGGTACTCCCTGCTGCCACCTGAACTGTCTCAAGAATGCAGTGCTCTGTCCCTGGCTTCAGTGGCAGCCAGTCCTTGCTTGCCAGTACCCCCCTTTGCTTGGGGAGAGAGTTAAAAGGGCTGTTCTGCTGCAGAATGGACAAGCCCTGGGGAGGTGGGGGGTGGAGGAGTGTGTTGAGCTGCCCACGACACGGCTGGAAATGTTTCTAGGAGACTTGCTGCTTAGCAGGTTTGCCAGGAAAGCAGGAGGTAGCAAGTGCCAAACAAGTAAGAATCAACAGCAGCATAGGTGAGTGCTGTGCCAACACTAGCAATTGCATCCTAGCATCAGTCAACATTGTTGAAAGTACTTTAAAATCAATATGAAAGGCAGGAGGGGAAAAAAAAGAAAGATGCAGAAAGCAGTTTAAAGGATCTCCCTTAGCGTGCCATTTATGGACTTCAGGCGCTCTTTCCAGGGAAGGCTCTTACTGTATTAAAAAAAAAAACAACCTTTGATTATAGCGGTAAGATTTGTTACCTCCGTCTCCCAATTCATTCAGAAGGAAGAATCTGCATTACTAACATGAATGTAACCAGACAGAAATAAACCTAGCAAGTGTAATAATCATTCATTAGCAAGCAATAGAAATTCCTTTGAAAACAGTTTTTCCTTACATTAGTTAGGTTTGTTTTCAAAGGAAAAAATGTGATACAGAAATATCCAGTAATCCCCCCCCCCAAAGCGTCCTGTACATGTCTCAGCTGTGCCCTTGCTGTTCAAGTCTCCTTCACCTGGGAGTTCACTCTGTCCTGACTCTCCCTCCTGTTTCTTCACACAGGTGGAGGAGCCAGCAGCATTTCCACATCCTTGGCTATTTCACTTTTAACTGCCATTTCCTCACTTTTCTTCATGAGGAAGCACTTTTCTTACTCTGTACTTCCATTAGGAAAATGTACAAGTCTAATAGTTACTAAAAAGAAAGTGACTAAAGCTATCCTAATGTTTTTATGGCATCATTAAAGGTCTTATTAATTTTTCTCTGTATTGGAAAAAATCTAATTTTTTACTTGTGTCATAATCAGGAGTGGTACCCAGGTTTTCAGGGGTGAAGTGTTTGCACGTTAACCTTTCCTTCTGCTTTGAGCAATGACTCTTGTGAACTTGCTACACTACAAATCAAACCAGGGCTTTCAAAGGAGGCCCTTCTCCCAGCGTCTGTTGTAGCCTTCGTTTGCACTTTGAATGGTCTCTGCATACCCTGAGACTG
The DNA here is from genome assembly GCF_000691845.1 of Merops nubicus. Classification (NCBI taxonomy): domain Eukaryota; kingdom Metazoa; phylum Chordata; class Aves; order Coraciiformes; family Meropidae; genus Merops; species Merops nubicus. Next base: position 61,906 of record NW_008630675.1, on the reverse strand, counting down.
AGGTGACTTGTGGAGAAGCACCAGGCTAACAACCCTTTAGTCCCTCCATCCCTTGGGCTCCCCTGTGCCACCATGAGGCTTTGCTATCAGGGCTGTGACTCTGCTCACCAGAGGTCTTTGGGGCTCATTTCTGGTTGCTGCTTTTTACTTGCTTGCTGTGCTTTGCCTGCTTATGTGCTCTGGCAAGGTGGCAGGAGCTAGAAAGGGGCTGAAGGCTGTATTTGGAGCCTAGGGTAGCCCCCCTATGTGCCTGCTCATCATCTTGGTGGGTGAGGATGCTGTCAGCCCCACTGCCAGGATGGGGCCAGGAGATGGTCCCCACAGCCAGCCCCATGTCCCAGCACTGGGGAAGGGAGGGGAGCACCTAGATGTTCCCTACCCAGAGGTGGCACACAATAAGTAAACTTTTAATCAATTCAGCTCCAACACCTAGTGGCTAAAGTAAAGCAATGAAATTACAGAAGCATAAAGGCGAGGATACAGGGAGTGACTTTGGGGTGCTGCACCTGCTGGCCCCTCCCTGGGCTGCAGCGCTGGCAGGAAATCCTCAGTGAAGCGATGGCAGCGGTGGTGTGTATGTCAGGCACGGGGCTTCACTGTGTCCCAACCCTCCTGACAGACAGGAGAGAGCTATTTCAGAAACGCCTGGCATCTCTGTCTCATTCTGATGCATCTCTTAATGATGATACTTCATAAATCCCTGGCTAATAAATTCACTGCCAATGGAGGAAAAAAGTGTCAGTCTATAATCTGTTGTCATGGAAATAGCTGGAAAGTTCAATGTGCAAAGGTACTTAACTGGGACAGGAAAATACAGGTGCATTCCTCTTGATTTTGCCTCTTGGAATTGTCTAACATAGACATAAAGATAGAGGCTACACTGAAGCCTAAGAGAGAGGCATTTTCTTTCTGGACAGATGCATTTCACTAGCCAAGAAAACCACATCTAACCTAATCCCTGGCATCCTCATGAATCTGCTGTGGTGCAGCATTGCATTTTCTCTTGGATGTCATCTCTCACCTGCTGATCATTAAAGCCTTGTATTCTCTGTCCTGGGAATAAAATATCTTTTATAAAAAATCCCACACAGGATGAAAAGTGAGATAAGGACAAGCAGAGATAAAAAGAAGAATAAACGTTAGAGGAGGTGCGTGCAGAGAAGCCTATTCCACTTAGGCTGTTATGGAGGTTTTTAATTTCCTGAAAACACTTTATTTAGGCCAGACGGAGACAGTATTGGAAGGCAATTGCATTATCAGGCCTCTTATCAATGTTGATTTTGCTCAGTCTTACCTGAATTAATTATTTTTTCAACAATTCAGTAACTAAATTGAAAAAAAAATCACACTTTGGTTAAGGATGATATATGATGTGTTGTTTCTCAATTCAGGTGAATTTTAGAATAAAAACATCCTATCAAAATAATGTGCTGAAACAATTTATTCAGAAACTGTCAAAACAAAATATCAAGCAAATATCAAGAAAATTCTCACTCCATTTTTCTCCATTTATCCATTTAATTTAACTCCAGTCAATGCATAGTTCTCACTGGAAACAGAATTTTTCATTTGTTCTACTTACTATTCATCAAAAAAAATCCTGTCTACTTCTATTGTAGTTATTTAATACCCGCTCTCCTGCCGTTCTGCCACTGCAGTGATAAATCTTTCATTCCCTTTTATGGTGGCTCCTTAGGGGTTAGCGAAATGCAAAAACATTTTTTTTGAGGGGCAATATGAGGTGAAATTCTTGAGGGATGCCAAAATGTGGAGGCTGAGGTTACTTAGGTGATGTTCAACCTGGGTGCACTGGTCAATCAGCAGTGACCTGGGCACAGCGTCACCGGGGGAACAGCCGCATCTGCTGACTGCCTCTCCTGGCACCCCATAATGGCGGGGCTGGGGGGCAGGATTTATGGCACTGAGGAGGGTTTTTCATCATGGAACATGTGGAGGTCATGTCCTGGGCACTCTTCTGGCTGAGGCATTGCCCTCAGCCCACTGGTGACAGCAGGAAGCCAGTAGGAATAATCTGAGGGGATGTCAAGTCACAGCCACAGGAGTACAGGAGATCCTGCTTTGAGTGTCTGCAGATCTCATGTGTGGATATGAGCAGGGTTGATTTTCAGGAGTGCTTGGGTCCAGCGTCCTGTTTGTTATGGCCCAGACTATACTGTATGGCGCCAAAAAGTGTCTCCTCAAAAATGTGGTTTTCAGTGGCTGTCAGGAGCATGGAAACATGGGGAAACCCAAGGCAGTCAGAGAATTTGTGATGAAGAGCTCATCCTTGAAGGGTTTTTCACTGTCAGAGTGAGTCTGTGGCACTGTTATAGTAACTGTATATAAAAACCAGGACAATTTCCAATCATGTTTTATT
>NW_008630675.1:49005-59498 GCF_000691845.1 Merops nubicus | reverse complement strand
TTCCTGCTGGAAGATGCTGCTTCGTTTTTCTTTTCAAGGAAATGACTGGATTTGGACCATTTTCTTTGGGAAAGGTTTCAAGGGCTCTATGTGATCCCACAGCAGGGCTGTGAAAAATTCTGGACCCCATTTTTGGGTAAGGGGCTGAGGATGTTTGGCCAGAGCTTCTGCTGCCTTAGTCTGCCTGGCTGGGGTGGGTTCCTATAAACAACTGGATGACCCTGTTTCTGAAATAAAAGGGAAATTTTTGTTAGGTTCTTTTGGTTGCAGAATAATTTAAGAAATATGGTTTGAGATGGAGCACTGACATTTCCTGTAAAGAAGAAATCTCCATTTTGGTAAGCAGTTCAGCTGGTCACCTAAAAATCTTGATCCCTGGAAAAAGCAGAAGGAGGCCTAAACCACAGCTTTAGGACGCTTTGTCTTTTGATTGCTCTCTTTGCTGGTGGGCCTTGGGCACAAGTCTTGGTGAGGAAAATTACATTTGGGCTCTTCCTTGCAAGGAGGGCAAAATTCCCACCACTTTCAAGCCTGGACTTCTGGAAAGAGGAGCTCTCGGCCACTCCAGCAGGGGTAGGCTTCATCCTCACTGGGGGGATGTGCACACAGTGGGAACCACCAGTCCCAAACACAGCACCAACACTGAGTGGCCCTGCTAGATCAGATCACCAGGGATGGAGTAGGAGAGGGGGTGAGACTCACATGCCTTTGGCTCCCCTGATCACCCATCTCCCCGGGGGGCTTTGACACCGATGCAGACCCAGGAGCACGGCTTCCCTCCACAGTTTCTGTTGAACAGTACTTGAGCTTTTCCATGGAAAGTGTTTACAGTGTACTGATATCCACCAGGGTATCTTTGAGGTCAGTACTTTTGTACAAGGCTTAAGTAATCAATACCTCATTTTCACCAACACTTCCTTTTCACACCCTTTGCCCCCACCCGCCACCACCACCACCCCCCACCCCGCTGTGCCATCACGAACTAACAGACTAACTGATTGTGCTCCCTCCCACTGTGATTTATATCTAGGAGCAAACAAGAAAGCTGTCCTTGAAGTCTGGGTCTACGATAGTTTTTGTTTTGCCTTTTTTTTTTTTTAAGGGGATCAAAACCACATAAATTGCAGTATATCTTCAAAGTGTTAAGGGGGTTGTTTGCCACATGACTCATATTGACTTTAATGGGAGTCACATGCTAAACTCCCATGCAACTCTTGGAAAGTTTTAAAGTGCCACCACTTTGCGCAAGAGTCCAGAATAAAAAGCTACTTTTGTTTTCCTGCTCCACAGCACTGGCATTGTCCAAATCCCAGCCTTAAAGTGGGAGCATGCCAGGACTGGGCGGGAGAAACCCAGCCTGGGAGCTGGTGTTGCTGCCAGGTGTCCCTGCCTCCTGCCTGCTGGCTCACTCCACCTGCTAGCATGGCAGGTAGGCGAAATCAGTGCTGCATCAGTGCCTAGGAACCCCTGCCAGAGTCCCCCAAAAACCAGGCAGACTGAAGGTAGGTCTGGTACTGAGATATTTACATTCCTTCTCCTGTTACTAGTGTCTGCCCATTACTTTCCCTCTGTTTTGCAGGGTTACATGTGTTTGGAGCAGAGTCTGTCTCTCCCTTGATTGTTCCCACTAAAGCTTCTTGTTATGGAGCCTTAAAGTCACCGCCATTATCTTGGCACTTTAAAATATAGCCACCATTGGGAAAGAAAGGAGCAAATACAAAGAACAATTCCCTGTGGAAAAAAAAAAAAAAAAAAATAGCTCACCCAGCAAGATGCAGGCAAGGTTTTCTTTTGTGAACAAGAAAAAAGCAAAATCTCCTACCCTTCCTCACCCTCTGTCCCCAAAGCAGGTCATGTATTAGCCTGCTGTCAGGTCAAATGGTTGATCGTGATATAGAGGGATAAAAACCATGTTAAAGCAAACTAAGAGCAGATTGTTCCATGTGCGCACGTGCCTAATCCTTGCCTAGGACTAGGCAGCCTGGGCACTGCCGATATGAGAAGCTCTCCGGGTTTCTTTGAAGTACGAGCAAGTATATTAAAGTGGGAGGAAAGCACTGACTCCTTCAGGTGGTGATTTGTGTTTATTGGCTGTGATTTTTATGAGTTGGGGAAAGAGGTAGAAAAGCGGGTGTATGGTAATTGAAATGTACGGGGCTGGTGTAAGAGACCATTTCACGATCAAGAGAAGGTGACAAAGCCCTTTCAGAGGAGTGTTTTTCAGCCTTGGCTAACGTTGCTGCATAAAGGGTCCTGGTGCTAATGTTACCTTTAACGGTGTAAGTGCGAAGCCGTGAATCATCCACCCAACGATTATAAATAGCAATACATCCTCGGCCACTCAGAGCCGGGACCCTGCAGCATTTTAAAACACTTGCTTTAAAAAGCCTTTCAGTGCTGGGGGTGGAGTGAGGGAGGGATCTGTACAGCCACCGCCACCTGCTACAGTTCCCTGGGATTGTTACCTTGGGGTGTTGCCTCGTCCCGGTTAGGGAGGGAAGCAGAGGCCCTGCCGAATAACAGCTGGCTGATAGCTGTTTGTTCTGTCTGCCGTTGTCAAGCCATGTTTTCTAGTGAGTTATGCATGCCTTGAGCTGGGAAAATAAAAACACATGGGATGTAAATCCAGCAGTCAGGGACTCCAGTGAGGTTCTTCAGTGGTTTCAGCAAGCCATTTATGAAAGCAGGAGCCGCCTGAGCTGATCCCAGCAATATACCCTCAGCATGAAGGTGACAGCAGTGCTGTAGTGGCTTTCCATGCATATGGCTATTTTTCTGCCTGGAAACGTTGTGTAGGTAGGATTGGGGATTTTGGATATTTTTCCAGCAGCCCAGCTGGCATTATTTCTCTGCCGGACATCCAGAAATACTGGACAAAGGGCAGAGAAATAATGCCAGTGCTTGCAAATAAATCACCTCTGGGGTGCACACGCAGAGAGCCCAGCGTGGCCGGGATTTTTAGCACACAGGCGCTCTCCTACCCTACAGATGGGCTGTACAGATGCAGTTAATCAGCCCCATCCTGACGTGCCCAATGCAGCACATCTGGGCAGCGCATGCTGGGAACCCCAGCCCAGAAGTGCTCTCTCCCCAGGGGCCGCACACATGCAGCCTCCCACACGCTGCTGGCCTCACTGGCCTGGTGTTCAGAGCCATGCTCTGCAAGGAAGCTGAGAGGACACTGGAAATCTCTTCCTCAGTCTTATTTTCCAACAAATATTTCTTCATTCACCTCCCCTCTCAACAAAGCGGGAAAGCGAGCGAGGCGCTGTCGAAGGCTGGAAGCATCCCTGTGCTCAGCCCAGCTCCCACTCAGCATCCTCCCACCAAGCACTGCAGGACCACCGGTACCCTCTTCTGATTTCCCTTTCTTCATCTCCCTAAAGTCCAGAAAGAACATCTTCAAAATACAGTTTGATTTCTGTGCTGGAAAGGGGATCCCCAACCCTGTGTGGAAGGAGGGCTGGCATGAAAACTATCCCAAAGCAAGGTGTGTATCTCCAGTTCAAGAATAGGGACCTGGGTTCTGCACAGCACCCACCCTTGTATGTACTTCTACACTATACCAAATGCTGGGGCATGAGCAATGCACCAGGTGGCAAAGGTGAAAGCCGAAATGGGTGCGTTGTTCCCCTGGGAGCTCCTCTGCACAGGGAACCAAGGCGATGCCCCGGAGGTAGGCAGGAGAGCTACCAGCTTTCACCTCTACATGATGGCACAAATTACAACCCCTTGAAATTTTTTTCAGTGTGTACCAGTGAGCCAGCAAGACCTTTGCTGTTGGACCAGAAGTCCAGACAGAGCATAATGATGTCTCTTCAGGCCCACAGCCAAACTTTCTGAAGGTACAGCTCAGTACAGGCAACATTTGTTTGCATGCTTTTTTCTAAATTTCTTCCTTCACATTCTTTGCTGGAAAATAGTTTGCCTGACCTTGACAGCTGGCTGAAAAATTTAATTGCATGATTTCCTGGCATAACATGCAGATTTTGTCTAAAGCAGAGTATTTCATTGGAAACAATGACTATTGCCACCAAGTTTTTGACAGGCAAATGCAGAGACGTGTTTTGAAAACCTGTGATCGTTTCTGGTCAATTGTCAGTCTTCTCGCTGTGCTAAAGCCACCCATGACAAGGTGATTTTTTTTAATACTAAAACATGCAAAATATGTAGCTAGTCAAAACTAATTCGTCAGTGATCTCCAAGGAAAATGGTTTGAATGTCTCAAAAATGTTTATAGGCTATTTACAATATTAACGTGTTTATTAGTTTTAAAAATTAAAATATTATGTCACAATTGTGCTTGAATAAAAAATGTCAGCATAACAGCACTGTGAGGTCAAGCAAAATCAGATGGTGTGAATTTTCTCTTTGTCTATTTTTTGTTCTTCACTGAAGTTTTATAACACTTGATTTCAGGGCATCCAGCACTGTGTATATATGAGAAGAGTATGGGCATACTTGCATGTGTATGTTATCTCATCAGATATATAGCCAAATTTAGGAACCAAGAGTTTATGAAACGGACTTGAGCTCAAGCAAAGAAAACACAGGCACACTGTATTGCTCATCTTGTTGAATAATTGGAAGAAATAAAGGTATTCAGTAAGACAGTGAAGGTCAGTAACGCTCCCGTTAGCAAATAGACTATTATTAATGGAGGACCTGTTTCCTGACCAACCTGCTAAGGTCTCCTTCCCTATGAGTTAGGAAGTTCTTCATTTTCTGGAAGAATGATTATTTATGTCACTAATGAAAAACAACTTTAGCAGAAAAGGCTTAGCTCATCCTGGGGCACCCTGGGGCCCCCATGGCTGGATCGTGGTCCTAAGAGCTGGATTGAATCTGCTCAGGCAGAAGGTGGATGTGACACTGAGTTTCTAATATATATTGGCTACTCCCCGGGCTGGACTGGACAGAAGGAAATTTTGCAGGCAGTTTTTGTGAATCCAGCCTTCATTCCCTTGGCTTTCATGATATGAACAAAAATCAGTACGTTATAGTTTAGGTTGTTTGACTGAAATGGAAGATTATTCTTTCCTGTTTTCACTTTGTTAAGGGAAAACAAATAAAAAATATTTTAGATTGATCTGCTTCTATGTTTAGATTCTTCTTCAGGTCATCTGATAAACCAAAAAGGCAGTTACTCATATAGCACTTCTCTAAGCCCAGAGTGAATGGCAACATCCTTACCTTTAAAGATGCTAACTGGTTTATTCTCCCAATGAATGTCTGTTTTGCTGTTCAGATAGAACCTGGGAATACATCACATCCAATTCTACATTTTGATGACCTAGTTATTTCATTAACACTGAATAACTGAGGAAAAAAGTCGTCATTCTTCTGTTGGTCATACTTAGTATCCTCCAAGGAGGTATTTGCATGTGAGAGAAGAAGTCCATTGGCTTAGCTAGGATGTTTATTACTGTCCCTCGTATAATAAAGCCATCAGTCAGGGTTGGAAGGGGTGAAGGAGAAGGGAGAGCCAAATCACTGTGAAAGAATTTATGTGTAGATAGTTGTATATAGGTTTTTCTTTTATTCTCAAATGTTGATTGGAGTATGAGGTCCAATAAGATATACAGCCCTGTAGTCATACACACATGCTGTTATAATGCAGCCATTCATTCAAAAAGGCTGGCAATGGTTAGGGTGGCAGATTTATTGTGTGTACTGCAGGTTAAGGATCATAGGTCATTTTGCAAATATCCTTTTCAGGTGTCTGCAAATTCCTGTAAAAACACACACAAAGTGCAAGAACACTCAGAAGAGTTATTTTTTTATTACCTTCCTGACTCAGAGCCCAAATGAAAACAAGATAAACGTGTCCTTACTGGAAACTGGGAGCGAGCTAACCCCTCAAGGTGGGAGTCCTCTGCCAGCCTAGGTGGCTGTGACACCTGAAGTTATCTCCTCCCTGCATGTAGGCCTCTATTTCATTTCACAGAATGCCATAGCAGACCATAAACTTCCTGGCTGTTGAGCAAAGTCTGCTTCTAACTCCTGCTCAGAATACGTGCCTTCACCAAGGCGTAGCATAACCAGCCCAACCACCTTTTAAAGGGCTGCCCTGACCCCACTTCCCACACATACAGTGCTTAATGGGAGGCTTAACAGTATCCAGCCTGAATTTTAAATTAGTTATTATCAGTTATATAAAAGACCAGACAGTAGCTAAAGTGGGATTACACATGTAGGGCTGGCCATGAGCATCGTCTTGATGAGGGTGCAGCCCTCATGCAAGGGGGTCCCCCACCTCCCTGGGGTGCCCAACCACGGGGCAGCACCTCCTGCCCTCCAGCACCCTCAGGGTCCCCAGTCAGAGGTCTTCCCCAGTGCTGCACAAAGCCACCCCACTGCCTTGCCAGCCCTGGCAGTGAGGGGTGCTCATCATGGTGCCTCCTACCCTATGAGTTCACCACCTCAGGGCCGAAGATGCTGCAATAAGTCACATACCCTTCCCCAAGGAGGCAAAGGCTCAGAGCCATGCTATAGAATTTTATGGGCTCCCTCAGAGGCACCTGGAGAAGGACTAAATCATGCAAGCCCCTCAGCTCACCATCCAGCCAAAATGCCCTCCTGAAGGCCACTCCATACCTGACAGCCCTGACTTACTGCAGGTGTGCTAGAAGAGATGGCACCGCAGCGGCAGCCCAGGAGGGAGAGATGCTCAAGGTAGGAAACACACTGGCAAGGGGCACTGTGGAGGTGTCCAGAGGGGATGCAGTGGTGCACCTGTGCCTGCCCACCCTTGTGCCACAGCTGACCACCATCTACAGCTGCAGTTTTGGTGGGACCCCTACATCCCTGCTGCAGCTGGGCAATTCCTACCATGATTCATATTGCAATTCCCAGTGCAATTCCCACTGCAATTTCCTTTGCAACTGCCAGTGCAATTCCCAGTGCTATTCCCACTGTGATTCCCATTGCAATTTACTTTGCAGTTCCCACCGCAGGCCCCGTAGGACCTCAGGGCCGGCCCATCACTGAGCATGAGATCTATCACAGGCTTGGCAGGGCTCACAGCAGTGGCCGGTCCCGAGAGATGAAAGGGACCCCATTACTTTTTTTCTTTTTTTTTTTTTTTTAATGTAAAATTTGGCAGACAAGCTACCCAGGGGCATTAGTGGCATGACATGAATAATAGTTTCTGACAGAAGGAGGTCACACAGCCCATTTCAGCCTGTCCACCTACGTGGAGGAAAGAAGCATGACGAGGCAGGAACACTAAGTTCTTGTCTGAGTTTTCTGACTGTTCACTATGCTACTGTAGATGCTTTGGCAGCCTTTTGAGCTTCATTGCATGTTAATTAGTGTAGCTGGTAAGATTATTTTTTTTAACCAAAAAAAGGAGAATTTTGCTCACAAGGTGCCTCAATTCCCTTCCAATATAGGCTTTGGCTGTAATTGTGGAAAGTCTCATTTTTCTGTGTAACAGTTCAGTTTAGTTTACCTCAGTGGTATGGCTCTACATTCACCAGAAGCAATGGCTTTGGCCAATGAATTGCATTAACAGAATCAGTTTGGTGAAATAATTCACACACTGAAAAAATGTCAGGCCTTCTGAGCACTTCAGCACCAGGTGATGTATTCTGAAAATGACTGGGCTTTTATTTCTTAGCCGCTCCTTGTAATTAGTCTATATGGCATGTTTTTTCCTGGATGTTTATGTCTTAACCAGTTCATCAAACTCCATGAAGAAAAGTCACCTGGTCTAAGAAGGTATCTTTTTCATCCTGATGAAGATGATCCCAAGGTGCTATCAGGTAGTATTTGCACCCGTAAGCTGCAGATCTCTCTGCACTGACACTGGTGATTTGGAAAATAACATTCTGATTAGCAGAATCAATATTTTGGCCAGGTCCCCAGACGTGTCCCTGGTGCCTTGACCCAGAGCCCTTGTAGATGCAGTGCAGCTAAGGCTGGCTCTGCCCCTCAGGAGGTTTGGCCTGTCCATGAGGCAGCTCTCGACTTGCTGCTGAAGCACAATGTTTCTGCCCCCCCAATGCTATGCTGCACCTGGGCAAGAACACCTTTTCATGAACGTCCATGTGTGGCTTTCGTCACTGCATTTGTTGTTTGTGTCTTGTTCACGCTATACTCCCTTTTGTAAGACTGTTCTGCTTTTGTTTCAGTGTTATTTGGCTGTGTTGAATAAATGTACACCCTGCTGTTAAATTATATTGGCTTGTCACTCCACTGGGATTTTATCACTATCAGTACCACCACACAATATCCCATATTTTGTATGTGACTTTCTTAAGTGCTTCCTTTCCAAGGTGAAGAGCTGCAGACGTGACCCAGGGTTCATTATTCAGGGCATATATCAAGAGAGATGGAGATTTTGGGGCATGTATTTTTTTGTAATTTCTGCACAGCATCTTTAAAATAAGTTTAAAAAACCCCAAACTAGTTGTTTGCATGCAGTTTTCATAATACTTTATCTACTATCGAAGAGTTAAATCCTGATAGACAAATCCTTCCTCAGTCCTTAGGTCCTGTTGTTTGGAATGCAGGAAAGGCTGTGCACATCTTCTACCACCCATCAGCCCCCTTCCTGGAACACCCTGCACTTCTGTAACTGAGGTCAGGGATGTAGGAGGCAGCAAAGGGCAGTTTTGTAACACGCACATTAGCACGGGCCCCCTTAGCTGTTGCCCTAAACCACTGTCTTTTTGCAGTGCTGCAAAGTAAGTTTGGAAGTTTTTTGGTAGTATTGGGTCTTAGTATTAATGGCAGCACAATATTCAGAAGAGTGGAAAAACATGTTGGTGGAGACACCCACTTCAATCCCCATCACGTAATAGTTTATATTTCAGACTAGCCCTAAGTGTACCGGTAGCGCTAATATTAGAGTTATTGCACTCCATTCAAAATGAATCTTTATTTTAAAGGAAAATCACCGCTTAAGCCAAGTTTTGCAATGTCAAATTTTGTAGCTGTTCCCACTTCCACCACGGTTGGAGAAACATATTACAACCAAGTTTTTGAACCGACCTGCAGTGAGGTTAGGCTCCCGGAGTCTTGCTGCGACTCAGAATCTCCGGACTCCTTTAGAAATCGCCCTGTATTGGCTGCTCCACTTTCTTCACTCTAGCAAAAATGCATTTCATTCATTTCTTTGCAACTGCTCCTTATTTAATTTGGCAAAGAGGAAAGTGCAAGTTGGTTCCCCTCATTTGAAAGTGATGCAGCAGTTTCTCAGTGTTCCTGTTGAGCCCTGTCCTTGAATTCACTTTGTCTGATCAGCAGCCATTTTTCAGCCCAACTGTACTTCTGGCACAGCTAAGTCAGGCTGAAAATGAGCAAAGCCAAGGAAAGATCATGTCTCTATGTAGCAAAATGCCTGGTTCCCTAGCTACAAACAAAGATGTGCCAGAAACCCCAGCTTAAGTGAGAATTTGGTGCTAAGCACCAAGGTCACTGTGACCTTCACAAAGATTACTTCAGGCATTTTTCTTTCAGTAGGTGTCAACAACCGGGCTGAGATAGCTTGGTTTGTGTTGCAACCCGAAAAAGCTAGTGGAAATTAGACACTTTGCATTGGCTGGGATTTTAAATGGAAAAGTCCTTCTCTCTTTTTGTTTGCTCAGCCTAATACAAAACTGCTTTTGCTTTTATCTTATTATGACATTCAAATTCAGAAGGAGAGCACAGGAGCTCAGGAAGGAAGCACTGGTGGAGAGACCTCTGTTTTCAGCCTTTCTAGACTGCCTTTTCTCTGGTACCTCTTGGTTTTATCTACTACAAACTAGCTCCACCAAGGCACATGTGGCAACCAGACTGGACCATGGCTTTGCCCCCTGCTGGGTACCCCAACCCAGCCTGGCTGACTGAGCATCCTCTCCTCATCCCCTTTCTGGCCATGAGAACTGGCATGCATGCTCCCCAGTGCTGCCCTGCACCCTTCACAGCGGCAGAGTGGGCCTGAAAATAAAATCCTGAATAGAAAGAAAAAGATTTCATCAAAAGTGGTGTTTGGCAGAAGGCTCAGCCCCCCAAATTAGTCTGGACAGCTGATTGTGTCACCAAGCTGCACCACAAGTACCTGTCTTTACCTGGCCTGCAGATGCAATAACCCAAAGAGGTATAAGTGCACTGTAATTGTTACAGGAAGCAATCAAGAAGCATTTCTATCAAGCACAATATCAACAAATGAACATTAATTAAGAGCATTAACTCTTTCTAGACTGTTTGACATTCCCTTACTGTCTTGCTTTACAAAATTGCCTGTACTCAGTCCATAAGCGTTACTATACGGCAGTAAAACAGCATAACAGTATGAAAGCATAATCAAAATGTTGCACATACTATGAAAAGAATTTCTAGGAATAACCTCCCGAATGGTTCAAACAGAATCATCTAAGTCATGGTTTATCTTGTGTTTGTCCTGTTGCATATTCATACAGCAGGGTTTTTTTGGCATGGACATGTGTGGAAACTGAATTTCAAAAATGTGCCTGAGGAGTAGTGAAGAACAGTTCTTACATTTG
>NW_008630675.1:31945-48974 GCF_000691845.1 Merops nubicus | reverse complement strand
CTGCTGAAATATCAATATGTGGCAGGAATCAGGGGATCAGAAATGGTGTCCTATGATCTCTGCCTAATGATGACCAGCTTGCAGCTTTCAAATATTGAACACCTGCAGAACAGTGTTTGAAATCAATTGAGCCTCTGAATTTAAGATTTGCCATGTCATTCAGATAATGAAGAATATCTGAAGGACCTGCAGCCCATTCTTTCACTATTCACAGGCAGTAACAGGAGACTCAATCCATCAGACAAATTATTCATTGCCAGCTACCCACTCTTCTCGAAACTCAAAGGGTCTGTTCAGGGTAGAAGTGGCTCTCTCTGATTGCCCCCTCTCCCGATGTGCAGCTGAATTTACCCTCTGTAGAATGCTGTTCTTCAGCACTAAACACACCATCATTCCACCATATCTCTTGACTGACTTTTGGTAGTAGAATTTAAATCAAGGGCATCATATGCAGACACTCCCAAAGCAAACTGTTATCAGGTTTTAAAAAATGAACAACAACTTAAATTCAAATAATGTGCAGCAGAGATGGATCTCGACATTGAAGTTGTAACGTGACGTTTTCCAGCTCTGCCATTGCTACCCTGAATTCGATCTGCAGTTAGAGAAAATTGGCTGCTCTATTAAATAGCTCCCTCCTATCAGCCCAATTTTTCATAGGTTATTGAGCTCAGTATAAGCTTTAGTAAGGTGCAATTTGACTCCTTTAGAAGCAAGATTGTCTGGGCAGTCAGTCCTGGAGGGTTCAAAGGCCCCATGTTCCTGGCCAGGGCTGGCAGAAAAACATAAAGAATTTGCTGTTTCCACTTGTCTGGTAAGAAATCAGTAGGAGTTTGGCCTACATAATCTGTCTATCAGTAATATTTTTTGAAACAAAATGCATATAATCTTTTTCTCTCCCTCCTGTCTCCTTGTCCACCCTAAATGAGCAAAATAAAGCTGCTGCTTTGCAAACCCCTAGGTATTGCCTGCCAAGTCCAGCACTGGGAACATTGGCTCTGGGGTCAGGGTGGAGGTTTAGGATATGAGCTCTGCACTGTGGGCATCACAACACATTTCTGTTAAGGTTTTCATGCTTACCTCTTATCTCAGCATCTGTCTGATGTGCTCTGGACATGAAGATTGCCTGTAACTCAGCTGGGTTACCGTTACCCTGTGTGGTACTGGTAGCTCAGATGACGTTTTAGTGGTGGACTTGACGGTGTTAGGTTTACAGCTGGATTCAATCATCTTAAAGGGCTTCTCCAACCTAAATGATTCTATGATTCTATGTTCTGCATGTGCGCCAGGCCCATTCAGAAATAAGGAAAAAGGTTCTTTTATACTGTTTTTTTAACCCGCTCACCCCAGCTCTATAGCAGCTGGTGCACAACACAGATGCATGCTTGAAAAAATTGTGCTCCTAACCAAATATCCCCCATTTTCCTTTCCAACCAAAATAAAATTAGGCTCCTTTTCCTAAAACTAATGCCAGTGACTCTTTCTTTTTGCATTGTGTTCCCACTTCCTCGTACCTTTCTTCCCCTTCATCAACCCCAAAGCTCATTCATCTCTTGGGCTAGGCTTCCTCGTGAGCTTCTCACTCAAGATACGTGCCTGGTTGTCAGTTGCCTGTGCCAAAGCTGAGTCTCTGACCCTCTATATATTACTATTATTATCAATAATACTATGAGGCAAGCCCCCGCCCTGCTTCCTGATGATGGGTCCAGAGTATATTGCCCTCTTCTGTCTTCCTTCGTTTGGTCTTAAATGGGAAAGCTTCTGGTTTTCTTGCTCCTTAAAATTTCTTAAGCTTTTGGCCAGGCTTTGTTATTGCAACATCTGTTGAGGTCAGCCATGAGGCTGGCTCCTCTGCTTTCCCATCATCTGCTCCAAGGGAGGAGGGAGAAAAGAGGAGTCGTGCAGAAGGGGGCTCGGAGCTCTCGGCTGAAAGTGTCCAGGCTGCCCTGAGCACCATATGGCATTACAGGAAAGGAAACTTTCCTGCCTGGCCAGAAGGTTGCTAAACAGCCCGTGCTCTTCTACTCTTACCTTTTCCTGAAATGTCCCATTTTGGCAACACCTGGCCTGTTACCAGTCAGTAGCCAAGGAAAGCAGAGGAAACATAGGAGCTCTCCCTCGTGGTCTCTCCAGCCATCAATGGCTGCTGTGTTCGTAGGGTCAGTCACACCTGGAGGTGTTGGAAGAAAAACACCCGACCTGAGGGGTCATTGTGCCCCTTTAATACTCCCAGCATGCTCCTCAGCTGGAGGGGGGATGCCATGCCTCTGTGCTCTCCAGATGTATATTTTATGTTCATGACTCTATTTTCCACCCATGGCCTGCCTATCAGAAGCACTGCTGATGCCAATAGCAAGGCTTCTTCAGGCATACAGATTGAGAAATAATCTCCCAACCAGACACAGGCAGAGAGGAGGTGGGCTGGCAGACTCGTTGCTGTGTCAGGTCGTGTCTCTCCATGGGGAGAACACCCTATGGGAGGTCAGGCAAAGCGGATATCGTTGGTCTGGTGCATATGCTGCTGGTCTCCCTTTGCAGCTCCTTCTGTCAGGAATGTACCTGAAGTGGGAAGATGGTTTTCCAGAGCTCCAAACTGTCCTACCAGGCCATTAAGGTCTGCAGGGCTTTCTTTGGTCCCCTTGGTCTTTAAGGACTAGCTGGAAGGAAGCTATCTGTCTGTGGTTCCTCTGGATGCTCAGCAGCCCTGGGCCTGTGACAGAGGCCAAAGCTGTGACCCTCTCCTCTAGGATGTCCCCTAATATCCCAATCCAGACCTCTCTCTAACTTCTCAGAGGAGATGGCTTAGCACAAGCTGCTTCATGTGTCCACCATCCCCTCCCGGACATCCACGGAGTTCATCACGTGACTTACACAGGTGTGAATATTTCCTTCCTCATATCATCTCTATTTGTCTCAAATTTGCTTCCATGGCAGGATGTTGTGCCATGTTGCCCTCCCAGAAAGAGTCGCTGGAGGCACTGGTCCACCTCCTCTACCCATCTCCATCTTTACCTGCCTGCAGTCCAGGTACCAGACAGGGGGAACATATGTGAGTTACACTTGGAGAAGCAGCACAAAAGTCGCACAGTTTAAAACTCCAGGAACCTCACACACACACACAACCTCGCAAAACCTGCCAACGAACCACCTCCAGCACTCCAGACGGTCCCCTTTGAAATTACACCCTCACTCCCTTCACCCATTCACCCCACAGCAGTCTGATTTCTATGACACTAGCACTGTATTGGTTTACATTTAGGACATTGAGGTCATGGAAAGTGCTTTGTACCATGAAGCAGTTATCTCCACTTGACTGAAAGCTTTCTGCAACTGCATATTGCATCCAGAGTTTGTGGCCACTGATCCATTATTTGTAAAGGGGACAAATCCCATCCTTTGCTTCTCAACTGTCTGGAGATTTAACCTCCATTCACCAAAAGAAAATATGATATGAAAGATTTCCAACCATTTCCTTGGTTTTCATTATTATTATTACTCTCCTGATTGTTGTTGTTATCTGTCTCTTCTAGCTGTGACATGCCAAGCTTGCTCAGCTAACACCACTCTGCATGATTGAGCTATTTTTGCAGCGATGCTATAAGAGGAGGAAACATCTAGTCCCTTTGTCCTATTTCATTAAAAGGCAGAGCATTTTATGATTTTTCTGCTCCAGCCACAATGATATGATGCCGGGGGCTGTAGCTTATTCCCTTCTTTTTCCTTTGCCTGCAGAAGCAAACCAACTCTGAGCTGCAGAAGTCACAGGTAGAACATTAATCAAAACCACATCAGGGATCCAAAAGTGGTTCCTGGAACAGGAAACTGTTTGAAGAGTGTACAAGATCATTATTTTACCTATGTGCTCAGTAAACCCACCTACAGACAAGAACTTGGGAAAGAGGAGAAGACCATTATACAATCAAACCCTAATGCTAATAGCAGTTTTCCATTAAAACATACCCTCTCTCAGGTTCAGCTGCTATCCAAAGTGAATGAAAAATACTCCGTTTACATTATACGTTAAAATTTATACGTATGTGTAGATGTGTGCATTTAAATGTGCTATGTGTATGCATGCACACAAAGCAGAGATCTTTTATAAATGTATCTTTCCTAAGACTACTAAATACCTTGGTATGAGATGAAATATTTTCTTTAAGTGATCATAAAATGTGTTCCTAAAATGTCACCACTTATTTTATTTTCCCAGCTTGCCCCACAGTTCACTTTAGACTGAAACTAATTTAAATTACTTTGTAGCTCCCAGCAATAAAAGGAATTTAGTAATTTGCAGTTCATTTGCCCTTGCTATTCTTGGAAACAGTATTTGAGGTTGTCCAATCCTTTGCATTAGGAAATGTGCAGGGCGTGAGTAGCAGTCATGTCATGCCTGGTAGATTTTGCCGAGGAAACTATTGGGTTTTGCAGCTTTGAAATTCTGTGGATAATTGACGTGTGCTCCATTCCCACAGAATAACGGCAATCCTCGTCACTGCCTGGCTGTGGATGAGTTTAGGGAACATTGTATTTCCTGAGTGGTGGTTAAGCTAACTTAATTAGGGAAGTGCCTTTATCCCAGCCCAGACAAAGGCTGCCCTTGATGGAGCACTGTTGAGAGAACAGCTTTGAGGTGAAGGGCCTCTGAACTAGATGTGCAGAGGTGTCTCCTCCCTGGCCTCAAGCTTCTAGTGAGGGAATGAAATCTTGGGGGGGGGGAGAAAAGTAAAACAATGACCTTTATAACCTCCCTAGATGCTAACCAGACATGATTCAAAGGTAAGCACCATCTCTTCACCTGGGCGCAGCCTGAGAGGGGAGTAAAAAGGGGACCCTCTTGGAGGCCAGCCACTCCCAGCCTGCAGCCTGCCAGGAGGGTGGCAAGCAGCCAGGAAAGTCCCACCAGCATCCCCAAGAAATGCCAGAGATGTGCCCACTGTTCCCCATTGAACCGGGGAGTTTAAGGCTGCAGTCTGTGGGTCCTTCCCATGCCTACATCCCAGGGCAGCCCTACACTGGGTGTCCACAAATTATCACACCCAACTGAGCAGATTTAGGTTGCCTCTGGGACAGAAACCGTGTTGCCTGGGGCATCATCAGCTCTGCTCTGCTCTGCACAGGAGCCGCATCACTGCTGCTGGAGCCACGTGTCTCTGTCACTGCATAAGTCATTATTATTATTATTATTATTATTGGGCTTTGCAAGAAAAGCGAGAGGGAAGAGTGCTTTCACTTAGAAATTCAGCTTCAATGCTAATGAAAGGGAGGAGATAAAACAGTGTTGTATAAATGAGATCTTAACACTAATAGTTGCAAACAAACAACTGATTCACATAAAACCATGTCAGAGAGAAATCCATTGCTCTGGATGTATTAGCTGCTTCCGTGTGTGCTGTAGGCTTCTTCCTGTCGCCTCTCCTGATTAGTCAGTGTACAAACATGGAGGAAAATGTGTGTGTGTGAGGTGCCACTATGATACCGGGGTTTGTTTTTATAGTGAAGGTCTCTCATCCATCTTGGAAAGAGCTTTGTCCTCTCAGGGTTCCCCAGTTTTATCAGGAAACAAAAGCTTTGTTCTCACAGCCTCCATAAAACAAATAAACATGTTTTTCTCCTTTTGCCTTAAACATGTTTTGGTATATTAGTTGCACTCAAGCCTTAACTCTCAGCAAAGGACTGAGCATGCCAGTCCCCCTCAGCTGTTCCAAGCACAGGTGAGGGGGGTTGAGGCTGCTGGAGGTGGCATAGGGCACTTCAGGTGCCTCACCCACGCTGTTGCTCAGATTGACAAACACCCAGAGCTCTGCCCGCTTTCTCCTTATGAAGAGAAACAATCTTCTCCATAGGAATTTTAGGTCCATGTCCTAGAGCAGTGATAACCAGCATACTAGGGTTTCTGAGGGTGAAGCTTAGTGTTGTAGATTAACTGTTCCCCTATTGTGATAAATGCACATGCAGAGAAAGTTTGGGAGAGGGAAGGACAGAGGGAGGGGGGAAAAACTGCAGAATGAAGTTAACCACCAGCGTGAAGATGTTTTCCTGCAGAAAGAGAAGTTTTATGGTAACTTAATGCACTGCAATTTTTGCTTCTAGCTGCACTTTGAAGCAAGTAAAGCCACTGTTCTTCCTTAATCTCTCTGCCTTGTTCCAGTTTCTGTCTCCAGAGCTTTTCTGGATCTGGGAGTCTCCATGCTGCCCATCAACACCTGTTCCTGAGTGTCCAGCATGTCCCTTGAGTTACTGCAAACCACAGGCTCGTACCTTCCCATTGCATAATGGTAATTGGGAACCAAGACTTCAAGCAAACAAGAAATGGCATTAAAACAACTGTGGTGGATTGTTTTAATTTAATTTTCCCCCAAACAGCCCAGCAGCAACATATGTCTCTCAGTGAGATCCTGCTATTGCACAGCTTGGCAGCTGGGCTGACCGAGACAGGAGAAGGTCAGGCACCTTGCAAGGGGCACAGTGTGTCAGTGCATTGGAGTGGGGGAGAAAAGCCAGACTGGGCCCAGTTCCCTGCCTATATTGCTCTTGGCTCCCAGAGTTTAGCTCTTGTGATGGATCCCAGCTCCAGAAACTACAGATGAGATCTTGCCACGGATAAAAGAAAGCTTCAGACGCCAAAGCTAGTGCATTTTATCAGCACTGCCATTTCCATAATAAGCAATAAATGCACCAGCTCACAAGAAGCCTGTGATAACGATTTTGTGGGACATTTTCCAGTCCTGCGGGGTATAAGGATTGAAGGAACTGTTAAATCATCCAGTCTGTCTTCCTAGAGGTTGTCAACTACCACAATACCAAAATTTACATCAAACTCAAAGATCCTGGTGAGGCCACAGAGCTCAGACCTGAGGAACAAAACCCATGTCTCTGGCAGAGAACACCTGCCACTCACTTGCCTCATGCCCCCCGGGGGTGCAGAGCTGCCTGGGCAGTATGCACCCCCAGTGATGGTCCCAGCTCAACCAGCCTGAGGCTGCAGTGTACAGCTGAGGGCTTGGGTTTCATCTGGTCTGCTCCTCTAGTGTTTGTTTTATTCCTTCCATGTCCTCAAAAAAAACTCCTTCCTGGCCTGTCATTTTTTCCCCACTTGTGTTCACAGGCCTGGGCATAGCCACGGTTACCTAAGCAAAGTCGATGCTCAGTCAGAAACCTGAGAGGAAAAACCATTTTGGGGATGTGCTCTGAATGTCAAGGGAATTGTATCCCAGCTGAGAGGAAACATTTCTTTTATTATCTGACTCCGGCGCTTTCACACAAATGAAGCTGGTTAAGCAAGTACCGTGTGGGGTCATCTGCTTAGATTACATGCTCAGCTTATCCTAGTAATGTGCCTTGGCAGATAAATATCTGATCTTCTTTAGCTGGATGGTTTCTAGTTGCATGGCAAAGTACCTTACCAAAGGCATTTTACATGATCCTGACACATCCTTCGCCAGTAAATTTACTTCTTATTAACGTTCCTGTTGGCTGCCTCGAGTGCATTCAGTACACCAGTTCCCCCCATGAGTAAAACACTGCACCTGTTGAACAGGGGATGCCTAAAAAACAGCAGGTAGCATAGATTCGAGGGTGATGTCGTGCAGAGAAGGCAAGATGAGCGAGGGGCCAGGGGCTCATGGTGCTGAGCCACCTGAGTTGCTTTTCTCCTTCTGACCCACTGTGTGCGATTGCCTGGAAAAATCGCTTAAAGGATGACTTTTCCTCTTAGCCAGACAGGGAGAGATCTAAGTGCTTTGGCCTCTAAAGACCGGTGCTGGCTAGTGCCTTCTCTTTATTTATGGTGACTTGCACAACACCTCACCCTGCACATTTCCAAGCTCTGTTGAGGTCAGGCCAGCTGGTATACATGCTCTCATGCCTCCCTGCATTGCATCTTAAAAAAATAAACACTCGGCGGAGAGCAGTGTCCCCTGTTCTTTAGCACTGAAGTGGGAGCTGTGTCAGGAAGAGTATCTATGGTGTTAATTCAGTGCCAGTGTAACAAAGGTGCCAAGGAGAGGAGACTAAGACGGGATTCGGTTTCTGACCTAGATGCCCACAAGTTGCTCACAGTGTGCTCACTCTGTGTGTAAGCCTGGCGCTGAAGTTCTCACGGCTGTCAGCATACATCTGGTGAATACCACCATGGAGCATAGCAACGTACACAGCTGATAAAATGTAGGTGTTTCTGCACAAGCCTCTGGGATCAGCGGTGGTCTGTTGCCTGTCTCTGCAGGCACCTGGGGTGGTCAGAGCTGCAGAGGGATGTCTCACCAAGTCTGCACGGGCTCCACTTTCCCCAGACACTGTGGCATAGCTACCAGCCCAGCCCAGCCCTCTGAGCATCCCCAGTGGTGCCGGTGGAGCAGCCACTCCTCCATACACCCTACCTCCACCTCCAGTGTCTGAGCTCAGCCGTGCAAGCGCTGCCTCACCTGCAACTCGCTGATTTTAAGGAACAAGATTTCATAAGACTGCAAAGCTGCTGTTCAGGGGCTGCCACCTGACCTCTACAAACAGTATTCCTGTGCTGGCA
Organism: Merops nubicus; assembly: GCF_000691845.1. Taxonomy (NCBI): domain Eukaryota; kingdom Metazoa; phylum Chordata; class Aves; order Coraciiformes; family Meropidae; genus Merops; species Merops nubicus. The sequence goes on along the minus strand of NW_008630675.1, from coordinate 40,453 downwards.
TATCATAAGCTACACGAAAAGTTATTCATTAAGTGCCTTTCTTAGCAAATGGTTTTCTTACTCAGCAGTCCGCCTTGTAACTCAGAGCTTGAGTACTGCAAAGCTGAGGCTCATACTCACACACCATAAATTTCCTGCATAACTGATTGCAATGTGATTTTTTGTGTGAATCGTTAATAAAGCACTAGCAAAGAAAAAGCAAATCTATTTGCTGTCTGGGTGATTTCTGCTTTCACCTCATCTTGGGCAGTAAGGACTGGTAAGGGCTGCTTGCTTTTCCTGCTGCAATTAACTTTCAGGTTTTAATGAGCTAGCGCTTGAGCTCAGTCAGTGCAAGGTTATGAGGATTAAAAGACTTACAAGGCATTTCTGGTCTCAGTTGTTGATGATTTTTTTAAATCTTGCTTTAAAATTGCCTCAGATAAATGCTTGGGCTTTTTTTTTAGGCGGAGAAAAGCTGAGGAAACTGCTGCTTTCAGATCTGGAGGCTGTCAGCTAGGCCTCCAGTGACATCCCCTTCCACTCTCTCTTTCTTGTGGTTTCCTCCTGCACGGTGCTGAAATACAGCATTTTGTTACCTATTAAAGTGTCACTCTCCACGATATTGTGAAGCTATTAAATTCTGCTGGATCATCCTTTGTGAACAGGAGGATGTTGACAGAGCCGCAGCCCCATCCTTCAGCTATTATCTGGTATTCAGTGTCCTCCAATTAGTATGCACAATAAATCTAGTCCAAGACCCCCCACTGCTTTATGTCATTTCTGTATTAACCTCACTGCTTCCCAACGTGTTCCTATTATTAAGTCATTTAAAGACTTCCTTTCATTGACTTACCAGAGCTATGTCTCATTTTCCTTCTTTCATCTAGTTGCATACATTTCCAAAGGTTCACTTGACATGACTTCAGTTGTTGTTTGTTATTTTTTTAATTAAAGATTATTTCCAAAATACTTTCTTTACTCCACCCTCCTCACATCTGTTGTCCTCCTTATCTCTATGAGATTATGACTGGGTTGAGAACAGACTGTCATTTCATGTGTTTAAAAAGGCAATCATTGAAGGCTGCCTTAGTAATTCCCAGGCTAAAATTGAGTGTTGGGACACTTTTACTGAAAGAAAACTGTAAAATTGTCAAGGCGTTACATTATATGATCTTCTACAGATCTTAACCTGAGGGTTTGGCAGGCAATAGAGTCAGGAGTGTGCTCCCTTTGCTGCACATCCTCAAAGAAAGGTTCTTAGCTGGGTGTGAAAGTTGGAGGTAGAGGATACAGATCCAAAGATGGAGCATAAGTTTTCAGGTCAAGAATGGCTGAAAATTATTTAACTACACCTGTAACTGTGATAGTTTAGAAAAACTGATGGAGATGCCAGAGCATAATGGTTGGGTTTTTGTAGAGAGGCTGAGCCTGGCTGCCTTCTTTGCTATCATGCCACCCAAAAAGACCTTCCTCAATCAGGGCTATGGGGGAAAAAAACCAGGAGATAATGCTCCCATACCTCTCTTGTCCATAAGGGAACAGAGTGGAAAGGAAAGGTGTTTTACACCGTAGTAAAAGGAAAAGTCCTCTTGTCCCCTTCTTTCTCAGCCACCTCTTCACAAGGTTATGACAAGGCTACACTCCCTTTCAATGGCTATAGAGTTATTATATATAACTGCTATAGAGTTGAAAAGCTGTGAATAACTGCAAAACTGGAGAAAAATAGCTGGAAAATAAACTCTAGCATATTCCCCCCATATTCTGAACACATTAATGTAAAAATGTTCAACAATATTAAACAAAGCGAAATCCCAAGGAAAGGTATATAAAGGATAAATTACATATCTGCTTCCTTCTTTATAATTTGTGGCAGAGGAATGAAGAACAAGGAATATTAAAAAAATTGTTCACCTATTTCTTTGCAGGGCAGGCTTGGTACTACATACTGCTGTATATTGAATGTGTTAAACCGCTGCATTTTGCTGGCTAGAGCCCAAGAAGCACTTTTTGTCCCCTTTATGACTACAAAAACTGATTTCACTACTGAATGAACTATTCCTAGGGTAGGGAGTACAACATAACACAACACCACACCAGACGAAAGTCTTTTATCTGGGTTTCTGCGCCCTAATCTAAACCCTCACATCAGAGGTGATGGCAAACTCCTGTATCATAAGCATGAAGACGGAGAGTGCTAAGCCCAGCTTTCTTTGTGCTCCAATTGTGAAGTCAGATACTGGCTTGTTTTAGATTTGAAATGTCTGGGGAAAGGGTTTCCCAAGGCTTGAATGAGAATTGTGCAGCTTTCTTCCACCCCAGTGATGCCTGGGACCCCACAAAGGCATCCCAGGGCATGGGGCTGCAAGATGCTCCTGCCACTGCTCCCCATCACCACCCTGACTAAAGCACCTTGATGGGGCCTCTGGTTTTCACAGGCTCAGTTGCTCAGCCACATCAATACCAAAGTGTGACATTTCTCTTCTGCCCCCTCAATGCACAGAGTTTCACACTCACAGCCTGGAGGGCTCAAAGCCACAGCCCTAACCTTAATAGCATCAGTTTTGCTAGACTGGCTAACCTGCCAACCCACAAAACAGGAAGTCAATTAAATCTTGCTTCCCAGGTCACTTTTCTAGCTTGGTAATTGGAAAGGCAATGCAGAAGTTCCTATATCCATGGCTGTATTGCCAACTGGAGCAGAGTGACCTTGGATTGTGGAATTCAGGGGGGTTCTTGGCATTAACCAGCTGACGGTGGAAATCATCTGCTTCTCCAGACAGGCATTATGCTGGCTCCTTCCCCCTCTGCCTGCCTGTAGCACCAACAGTGATGCTCTCTACAGCTATTAAAGAGCATTTCAGATGAGCACAAGTGGGCAACTTCTGACATGACAGAGAAGAAAAAAGGAGGAAATGGGCAATTGTAAGGTTTTAAATATCTTTCCATTTTGAAGTTTTCCTCTGCCAAGTGCCTCTGACCACTCACGGCTGACAAGGGAGTGTGTGCTGCAGCCGCATCCCTGCGGAGATGTTGCTCCTCTGGGAAAGGCTGGGTGCCTTTTCCCAACTGGCCCTTCCAGGCATTTCTGTGCTCCACACAGAAGGGGAAGAGTAACCATCTTCCCTTCCTTAGTAACTCACGTTGCTTTTTTAGTGTAGATGTTTAAAATAAAGTAGCATTTCCACCAGCTGTGGTAGTCTGCTTGAGAAACAGATGTTTCTTAAAGGAGATGGAAGTAGCTTAAACATCTATGATGGGCTGATTCCTAATTCCCTGACCAAGAGCTGAAATTATCTTCACGTAACTTTGAAGAGAAGAGGGTATTTGTCTCCCTGGGCAGGCAGCACTCTGCAATAAGCCCCTGAGCAGGGCTGAGTCTTTGAAAGAATTTATATCCCCCAAGGGACGATGCCTATGGTTTATCTACTTTGTCAAAAAAAAAGTAATTTCACAGAATTAATTGATTAGGGAAATTGTTTAAAGTATCGAAGATACTGGTTGGGTGACCAATGGGAGCTTACTCCAAATATTACAACCCACCTTTTGTGATCACTTTTTCTGCATTTTGCCACTGGCTTCTAAGAGCATCTGACCAATATTGGGATGTAACTGCAAATAAAAGTGATATATTGCAATCTTATTGCAATAAAAATACATGTCAAGCTAACACTTCTAAGAAAAAAAGTCCTATCTGTATATGGAAGCTATAGCTATCTCAGAAAAATGTCTTTGGGATTTATGTTATGAATTTATTGTCCTTTTGCAGAAGTTGTGCGCGTTGCCTCCATCAAACACTGCCACACTTGTTCCTGAGAAAACATCGTTTTCTGGCAGCATAAATCCCTGCCTGTGTGGGCTGAATCCCTTTTGATCTGCCTCCATCAGACACACGAAGCGGAATGATCTCTGGCTATAAAGCCAAACTTAAATAAAATGAAAGAGCATTTGTTGTTTTGCAACCAACTTAAATACACACGTGCCTAACGTGGGTTCCTGTGAAAGATCCAGATACAGCCGGATACCATCTCCTTTTCCCATCTGGATTTATCCCAGTCTTGTCTGCATTACCCTAGTGAAGGTAATGCAGTTGCCCCACCCCATGCCTCACCAGCGGGGTCTGGCTTTCAGCAGCTCGGGACCAGCACAACCATTATTCATCCCTTTGAATTAATTAGGAGAGCCCTCTTTCCCCAAGGAGTTCCAGCTGGGTGGCTGGCTGTGCTGTCAACCAAGTTGTCACTATTCCATCACATCTGAAAGCATCTCAGGTGTGCACTGCATGATTAATAGGACCTAGAGATGGCTGACAATTTTATAATTTGAAGCTGGAAAAAGTCCACCTTCACTGCCACTTTTCCTTTTGTTTTCTTGGTGGGACTAACGCTGGGGACTGACTAGCTGCTTCAGGTCTGGGCTTACTGGATGGTACAGGGAGATGGGACCCATCTGTCTTCCCAGTACACTTACCACATCCCCCTGGGAGCACCCTGCCATGCTCCTCATGGCAACCAGCCCATGTGTGCTTGGCCTGCAGCATGAGAGGCCATTGGGTTGCATCCACATGGGCGGGTCCTGGGCTTAGGGGTGGTCAGGCAGGGAGGAAATGCAGGCAGAAGAGGTGCAGGCAGGAGGCTGGGTGGCATGAGGGACTCATGGGAGCTGCTGTCTTGGTGGTTCTGCCAGCACTGAGCACTAACAGTATCCTTGGATTGACTACCAGAATGAAGGAACCGCATCCTCAGGACTCCTTCAGCAACCTCCAGGGTCTGCATCCAGCCTCCAGAAGAGGTGATGGAAAGTAGCATCATTTCACACTGGTTTACACTGGGCTGGGGTTTTTTTCTTCTTTTTTCTCTCTGGGGGCCCACCCTCAACATACAGCTTCCAGCTGGACATAGCCATGGGTTACAAGAAGCTCTCCAGACGGGGGGGCTGCAGCTCAGCATTGCCTCAGAAACCAGCCTGTGGCAAGCCCATCAGACTCTCTCCTCTGCCCTCTGTCCTACACATCCCAAAGACAAAACAGCCTCAAGGTCTCTGTACTAATCTCTAGTGCCTGGCCCAGTGTACCCAAGACATCACCGCAGCTGTGTGGGAACAGCAGCCGGTGGTGCCTGTCTTGATCTCCCCGAGTTGCTGCGGTACAGTGCAGATGCTGGCGTCTGGCCACCCACCTCTGCACCCCTTTGCCTCTCTGGCCATGTGACTGGGAGGCAATCCTGTCACCCGTCATCTCAACCCACCCATAAAGCACCAAGATAAGGACAGTTGTCAAACACAATGCACTCCACAGAGCTGACCAAGATGTCTCTTCTAAACTCATCTGGACGAGAGAGAGACTTTCCTCAGCCCTTTTGTGTCTGAGACTGCAGTACCAAATACCATAGGGGACTAAGAAATCTTTTTTTGTTCATGCATACTGTGTATTTCTTTGGCCTGAATTTTCCTCATTTAAACACAGTCCAGCATGTACATTGAAAGAAGAAGAAGAAAAAAAATGACCAATGCAAAATACTCTCCTGCACACGTAGTTTTTCCTCAGAGAGCAGATGAGAGAAAGAGCAAACCACATGTGACAGATGTTAGTCGTGTTGCTGAATGCACTGCTGGCAGGATCCGTGGCGAGAGGGCACTTGGAGAACCCCTACGATATTGCTGTCTTCATAGTTTCAGATTCTAGGCAAGGATGCTATTCCATACTGTTGGTAGATACACAACTTGCAATTGTTTTTCCTTCTGCTGTTAGTGTCAAGGGAAATAGATTTCACAGATTATCAAGACAATATTCATTTGCAGAAAGCCTATTTTTAAATAGTGATTAGTCATTTTATTGAGCAATCTATGGCCCTTTCTATTTTGGTTGTTTATATTGTGTGGCACACAGGGCTAGCAATTTCCTAACTTGCATCATATTCTGCACAAGGGTATATTTTAGTTTCTGCTGCTGTGTCAGGCTAATGCCACCGTTGCTATGGTAATGGCAATGTTTGAGTCTGCTTTGTCACCTTTGTCCTGCTATTTTTCTTAAAACACAAATTCATGTGGCAGAGGCCTGAAAAGCCGGGGGAGGGTTTGCTCTGGGAGCTCAGCCCCATCTCCTGTTTACTTATCCTAGAATAGAAAGCAGTGTGGTAATTTCATAGATGAATAAAATCTGAATCCGGCAGAGCTCATCAGATCTGCTGAAGCTAACCTCCATATAACTCTCACCGAGCTGTCCCTGTATGGCACACTGGACATCTGATGGGAAATACTGCAAGGCATCCCACCTTAATTAGAAAATACCCAGAACTGTCAGTTTATCACTGTCCTGTGTAGTTTCATCCAAAGTTTTAGGAATTCTCCATGCTTTAGAAAAAGTCTACCAAATTTTTATCAGCTCCAACATGACCTCCAAGGCTTTTTGAAGGTCACTGCATTTCCTGCCATACAGTCTTATCCCCAGGTACCATCCTCAGGAGCACGCTTTTCCTTCCCTTTTGCCCACAGTAAAACACATTTTGCTTGTCTGGGTGCAGCTGGCCGTGTGATTCAGCCAGCCTTTCAGCTTTGTTTACCTTCCCGCCTTTCTTCGGGTGTTTTATCAGCAGTGATTTCATATTTATTTCCACATCACTAACGAAGACACTGGGAGTGGCTGTGTCTGTATCTCTCAGAAGCTCCAGCAGCAACTTTTGTTGGATATGTCTGTTTTCTTCCCCCACCTTATCGCTCTATGCTGGTATTCTCCCAGTATGGCAGAGCATATCACACATGAATTGAGGCACAGGCTCCTCAGCCAGCTCTGTTAGGATTGTTGAGTTTAAGCTGTTTTAAAATGTGAATCTGTAGTGGAGTTACCACATATTATCCTTGACCACTAGTGAATGGACAACAATTACTCCATCAATGCCAGCTCAGACTTAGGCTTACTGTATGAGTGAAGCAAATTAATCCTTCTTGTTTGACTTCTAGAGAAAATCAAGGAGAAATAGTGAAGGTAAATTGGTCTGCTCAGCTTCACTGAGGACCTGGCACACACAGCTCCCTCCTCTGGGGTCAGGGCAGCATGTGTGGCAAGGAAAGCAAACCAGAGGTTGGCTTTTCATGAGGGAACACAGTGCATCCACCACAGGCTTTCCAAAAACCATGTGAGCCCATGCTCTGAAAAGTGATAAACTGGTTCCATTTCCTGGAGAGGATGGACACCAGCTCCTCTTGCATGCAGGAGGAGGGAGTCTTTGGCGGGGGGTTTCGGGCTGAGTGGCCATGCCAGCCTGCAACCACACAGCTCCAGGGCAGTTGTGGGCTGCAATTAGTCTCCAGTGACAGGAGAGTGAATGCCCACAGATGTGCACATGCCTGCCTCTAATAGAGCTCCTTCCCCGCTGCAATTCCTTGCCTCTGCGAATAGAAGGGCAGAGGATGACTTTTTGGCAGAGGGTCAGGATCTGGTGTATCCTACCCATACTACGTACCAGTGGTACAGAGCTGATTATGAAAGAACATTTATCATTCCTGAGTCATTCATTTGAAGCAAATTGAACAACATGGAAATTACCCTCAAAGTGCCAAGGGACCATCCACTGTCTCTTGTGTGCACATGATATGATGAAACTGTTTTGGAAAGTAAAAAAAAAAAAAAAAAAAAAAAAGCCTTCTCACTGTCTCCAGGTAGCATGGCTCTGGGGGTCTTTGATATTTGCTACGCACACAAGAGCACTGGTGGTGCTTGCATTTATGGCACCAATACAGTATTAACTACAGTAATTTAAGATAGCCTGTAAAGGAATCTTGTGTAAATGGTGAAGTCTAGAGATATGGTTACCGTTGATGTCTGACATTTTGTCCTAATGGGATCAAGGCCATGGTCCACAGTCCTCCCTGCCTCTTCCTAAAACAGAGTTGGCAAGGTTTAAACAGTGTTTGCTCCTCAAGGACCCATAAAATCACCTTTTAAAAAGAGGAAAGACACAAATCTTTTTTGTTAGTTTCTGTATTTTTTAAAGCTTTCCTAAAATCCTGAGAATTGAAGGAAAACTAGTGTTTCAGCAGAAACTGAAGCCTTTCCCTGCTTTTTCAAGGATGTTGAAACCAGACAATGCTGAAAAATAAAAACTGTCACTGTAACCCATTACTTATATCACTGCACAAATGCCAAATATATCAACTATGTTTTGTCTCCTCTGTCATTCCTGGATAAATGCCAGGATCATGAATATCAGAGCTATTATGTCGCTACAGCTTTGTTAGATGCAGGCCTGTCTGCATCCGAAAGTGAACATCACCTTTAGGAGAAAAAAAAAAATCACCTCTTAAAATCTGCTGGTGACGTTTTCCCCTACCTTAGTTGCAGCTGTGCCCTGGTACAGGAGAATGAGTGGACAGCTTGATTTCTCTAGATGTTTTGCTGAGTGTACAGAGCAAGCAGAGTTCTGCAGCCCTCCCAGCTGCCCTGGGGCTGGTGAGGGTGCACAGGCACTGCATGGGGTGGGACAGGAGAAGGTGGCAGCGATGGCCATGCTGGGGGACAGTGCCACCACTCCT